>NW_013762949.1:0-883 GCF_000517525.1 Limulus polyphemus
GGTTTCTGTAAATAATTCTTTCTAAGGTTGTTGTAGGAAATTTATTCACGTTGATGAAGTCTTGTTTTAATTGGTTGACTCCACTTGGGTCACTTATTCAAATCTCATACTTAACCCGATGATGACCTACGGAGGCCGAAACGTTGTTTTTAATACCCATACTAGCCGTCTCTACTATGTATATATAAACAACAACAACAGCGGTTGTTGCTGGATGATTTTAGCTTCAATAACATACCTTTTTTTAACCAATTAAAAACTAGAAACACGTGTACAATTCGAGCTGTAATTGGTAGATCGGGAGATGAAAATCATTTCAAATCTCAGCATTAACTAAGGGGCACAGTTACATCAAACATTTCAGGAGAAATATACCATTAAGAAAAATCCATTTCACTCTGTGAATTATGGACGGGTAGACAGAAAAATAGATACATACGCTAACGAGTTCTGATATTATCTCGATAGAATGCAAATTTTGAATTGATATGATGCATCTTTTTCGTGAACAACCTGCGTGACAAACGTTTGTTTTTGTTTTGTTTGTAATTAAGCACAAAGCTACACAATGGGCTATCTGAGCTCTGCCCACCACGGGTATCGAAACCCGGATTCTAGCGTTATAAGTCCGCAGACATACCGCTGTGCCACTGGGGGGGGGGGGGGGTGACAAACGAACTGATTCGATTGCTCTTTCCTCTTGTAGCCAAATCGTTCGAGTTGATCAAAGTTAACTGTAGCTGTGTGATGGTACAGCGTTCGTTTGGCCCTCTGCCAAAGACTTCACATTTGACCCCGGGACTTACGAAATTTGAATTACTTGAAAATAGCTACTTCTTATACCTAATTTTTTTATATATATTATTTTTATTATATTTTTTTT
>NW_013762950.1:0-882 GCF_000517525.1 Limulus polyphemus
GTACTGAACTCGAGTACTGCCAAACGAGAAGTGATAGGTCAGTAGAATTGAATAATGGAAGTCACATGCGTCAAGAGAGTATGTCGCACTCTTATTGGTGGAGGGTTGTTGCATGATGATTTGTGTGAAAGGTGCATTGGAATCAATCAGTTCCAAATTGAGGGGAGATAAAAGGCTTGTGGCGTGTGTAAATTTATTTTGCACATAGATGGCAGCACTGAACAAGAATAACTATTATATGATAGGAGGTAATGTAATGTATCGGAATTTAAACATAAGTTTGTTTTCTAGGCTTTTGTGATCAGAGTTTTTGTGAGGGGCGCGATGTAAAAAAGTACATTTATGTCATCAATGCTTTTGTGGTCTCGTGAGTTATAGTGTTTAGGGATTGATTGGTCAATTATGCCTTTGCATACAAGTTGGAAGACATTCACAGAAGTTTATCAACTAACCTACATATAGTTTCTCCAATAAAGATTTGATTGCACCTACTACAGCAAATGCAATAAATGATGCACTCTGATGTACTGGTGAATAGACCTTTAATGTGGAATATGAAAGTAATACTGGAGAGAGTGGACAAGTCAGCGAAGCAAATAGGTCGTTCATCTGTTCGAGTGCCTTAGGTTTGTAATTTAGAATGCACTAAGCAGTCTTTTAGGTTTCCCTCATATTTGAAAGTAATTAAAGAGTGGTAAGTAAATATGTCTTTAGATGGTCTCTTGTTAGTAAAGTGAAATTCTAATGACCTTTCTGTTTAAAGGATGGTATATAAGCACTAAAGGAACTCTGTCAGTAGATGGTTTGTTAACGGAGTGGAGACAATCAGCTTGTTATAAGCTGAGTGTGTGAAGTTTAGCCTTATCAATGATGTTAACAGGA
>NW_013762951.1:0-1371 GCF_000517525.1 Limulus polyphemus
GTATCTTACTGTAATACTAGTTGATTAGAATATACTATCAACATTAGGATGTAATATCTCCCCGTAATACTAGTTGATTAGAATATACTATCCAGATTAGGATGTAGTATCATCCTGTAATACTAGTTGATTAGAATATACTATCCACATTAGGATGTAGTATTATCCTGTAATACTTGTTGATTAGAATATACTATCAACATTAGGATGTAGTATTTTCCTGTAATACTAGTTGATTAGAATTTACTATCTACATTAGGATGTAGTATCATCCTGTAATACTAGTTGATTATAATATACTATCTACATTAGGATGTAGTATCATCCTGTAATACTAGTTGATTATAATATACTATCTATATTAGGATGTAGTATTTCCCTGTAATACTAGTTGATTAGAATATACTAGAAACATTAGGATGTAGTATCTTCCTGTAATACTAGTTGATTATAATATACTATCTTAGTATTACAGTAAGATACTACATTCTAATGTAGATAGTATATTCTAATCAACTAGTATTACAGGAAGATACTACATTCTAATGTAGATAGTATATTATAATCAACTAGTATTACAGGAAGATACTACATCCTAATGTTGATAGTATATTCTAATCAACTAGTATTACAGGAAGATATTACATCCTAATGTAGATAGTATATTATAATCAATTAGTATTACAGTAAGATACTACATCCTAATGTAGATAGTATATTATAATCAACTAGTATTACAGGATGATACTACATTCTAATGTAGATAGTATATTATAATCAACTAGTATTACAGGAAGATACTACATCCTAATGTTGATAGTATATTATAATCAACTAATATTACAGGATGATACTACATCCTAATGTAGATAGTATATTCTAATCAACTAGTATTACAGTAAGATACTACATCCTAATGTTGATAGTATATTCTAATCAACTAGTATTACAGTAAGATACTACATCCTACTGTGGATAGTATATTATAATCAACTAGTGTTACAGGATGATACTACATCCTAATGTTGATAGTATATTCTAATCAACTAGTATTACAGGAAGATACTACATCCTAATGTTGATAGTAAATTCTAATCAACTAGTATTACAGGAAGATACTACATCCTAATGTTGATAGTATATTCTAATCAACTAGTATTACAGGAAGATACTACATCCTAATGTAGATAGTATATTATAATCAACTAGTATTACAGGAAGATACTACATCCTAATGTTGATAGTATATTATAATCAACTAGTACTACAGTAAGATACTACATTCTAATGTTGATAGTATATTCTAATCATCTAGTATTACAGGAAGATACTACATCCTAATGTATTGATTATAATATACTATCTACATTA
>NW_013762952.1:0-936 GCF_000517525.1 Limulus polyphemus
ATCAAACATTCAAACTGTTTACAACTCCGTTAATAATGTTGTCACTTCCTTGTTTTGAAGAAGAAAAATAACAAATACACAAGATTCATGATTCGATTTTTGCGGAAGCCCCAGTGTACAGCTTTACACTGAACAATAAACAAGATAGGAATAGACAAATTGAGTATCATATAACAGAAAATATCATATTTGTGTATTTTTTTTTCTTCTTCTATGAAAACGACTATATCGACATGTAGCGCCACCAAACAGCTTCAGTAGTCAGAGTATTTTATTGTTCACTGAAGTAGGACTTCTAGGTGAGGCTTCTATTCCTTTCTACACAGGCATGTGTTATTACTTCTTCCATGGCGAAAATCCTAAGACGCCCCAAAAAAGTGTTTGATTGGAATGAGTTTTATGATTGTTTAAAAATTATGATATACGTCTACTAATTGACTTTCATATGCGTGGTGAACATTTCGAAACTGTATTAGTGAACACCCTATTTCCGTATGTTTGTCTGTACGTGTAGGCGCGAAGCGAATGTAGATTGTCAAATTTTTAAATGTTGCATCATATCACGAAATAATTATTTCCACTCATTTAAATAAAACTAATCGAGGTCACAATTTTCGAACACAAAACGAAATGTATGCTAATTATTTTCTCGAAAATATTCGTATTTTTCAGTCTGCTCATTATATATGTCAAACAGTGGTGTACACTAATGCATAGTTCAGGGTTTCGAAATATCCATGAGTAATACGACAAGTTACAACTTCCAGGGACAGAGATTGGTGGGATTTCTGGAGGGACATCTTGAAACGTTATAAGCTGAGAAGTTGTTGAAAACCTTACGTCACAAGAGTTCACGTGGCGGGGGACATTTTTCAACATGAACATAAAAAAAAAGAATGAGGGGGACATTTTCTTCAACAAATTTTTCAACATGAA
>NW_013762953.1:0-1065 GCF_000517525.1 Limulus polyphemus
ATATAACGCCCCCACGGCTGAAAGGGCGAGCATGTTTGGTGGGATGCGGATTCGAACCCGCGACCCTCAGATTGTGAGTCGAGCGCCTTATCCACCTGGCCACGCCGGGCACTAGTTTCACTGAACGCACGTTTGCTATAAGTTTCATGCAATTCGGTTAAGTATTTCCACTGCGAGAAGGAAAAGATCTAGGGATATCAGTGACACCCTTATGGTCCGGAAATGGTTAATAAAAGTGATCGAGATGTTCAATGTCGATTTAAATAGAAAATAAAAGTGAGAACAAATAATTAAAGCCTGAAAACAAATTTATTATTTGATGAAAATAAGCTCTGTTTATTGGCTTTAAATCGACTAAGAATGTTGCTAAAAAAACCATTGTTATCGAGCTTGATAAAGGCAATAGTGATGCCATTTTTGAAACTGATAAAACTTTTAGTTTTTGCTGTGTTTTTTACAATTTATTATGCAGAATAGTCAAAAGTTTCGGCTATATAAAGAAGTGGTCTAAACAAACTATCAAACTTTGCGCGAAATTCAAAAACAAACAAAATATGTTATTGAAATAAACTCTTAATCGAAATTTAATACATTAAACAAAAATAAAATATTAGTCGCTGAGATAGTAGCTTTGCCATAAATACAAATCAAATTTTAAACTGACGACCACAGGGAAGGCAACTGTTTGGCAGTAACCTCCGCCAACTCTTGGGCCACTCTTTACCAACGATTGCTGTTTTCTTAGTGCAAAGCTACACAAAAGGATACTTTCGCTCTGTATCTATTGGGAAATCGAACCTCAGATATTCCGCAAACTTACCGCTGACCCTCAGGGGAACTTTCACCAACTAATAATGGGATTGACTGTAACCGTATAACGCCTTCTACGGCTGAAAGGACGAGCATGTTCCACGCCTAGTTTCGATTTCGCAACCACATATTTCGAGTCGTGCGTCCTTATTACTAGGCCATGTGAAGCCTACTTGCCTAGAAATTCAAATCAACCCTTGGTTGTTTTATTAAATACAATTAGACAAAACTGGCCCCTCGGTGGTTGAATAGTAT
>NW_013762954.1:0-921 GCF_000517525.1 Limulus polyphemus
GTAGTAATTAACCATCAATTTTATTCCAAATAAATATATTTCATGTTCATTACTGGTCAAAACTAATGTAGTAATTAACCATCAATTTTATTCCAAATAAAGATATTTTATGTTCATTACTGGTCAAAACTAATGTAGTAATTAACCATCAATTTTATTCCAAATAAAAATATTTCATGTTCATTACTGGTCAAAACTAATGTAGTAATTAACCATCAATTTTATTCCAAATAAATATATTTTATGTTCATTACTGGTCAAACTAATATAGTCTGAAGTGTAATATTTGAAAATCCATTAAGATGTGGAAACATTTCAGAGAAAGAGTTTATTTGTTCGTTGTTATGCACAAAGTTGAACAATGGGGTATTTATGTTGTGGTACCACGGTATCGAATCCCGGTTTTTATCTTTATAAGTCTCCAAATTTACAGCTGAACCATTGGGGAGAGGGCCTTCAGAGAAAGAATATAAGAACTGTCGTCATATAATAAATCACATTACATAGTGTTCTATGTTCATCAAGACAATCTTATGAAAACGTTATCCCCATGAAACAGGTAAATCTTACGTGCCATCGGTAGCGGAATTTTCTGTATAGGTTACGTTTTTATATGAAAAGACTGAAAGGTACTCGGAATTAATGCTAAGAGTAGAAATATAGATATTACGAATTCTTTGAAAGCAACTTTAGTTTGCAGTTCTGAGAATTGCATGTGGTTTCAGATTCCTAGATTCCCTACGTATCATTAAAATACAGTGACCTAACTTTCCCGTTGCTACTATATCATAATAGTTATCTTCAAAAAGCCGTTCACTTTATAAAAACGAGGCACATGTAGCATGCTTCAACCATTCTATATTTTTGTTCTGATGGATAAATGTAGCATGCTTCAACCAGTCTATATTTTTGTTGTGATGG
>NW_013762955.1:0-883 GCF_000517525.1 Limulus polyphemus
GTTTTGGGGAATGATACAAGCGTAAGTTACTGATTCTTCTGCAGTGAAGGATAGTATGGGAGCCAAAATATCTCGTGATCAACGCCCTGTATTAAGTAAACGTGAAACAAGTCATTTACCGGGGATTTTGTGACCGGGGTCACTTATCCATAAGCATCAGCGAACCGAGAAGGTGGTCAAATCGACAACAACGTGGGAGTGATATAAGTAAGGAAAAATCGTTTAACAATTCTCTTCCCTCTCCATTCAAGTATCACGAAATAAACGTCTTTGGGGTTGTCGTGAGATAGTCTAGCATGCACCTGAGAATTCTTATGGAGTACGTTTCTAACGGAAAGCTATAAATTCTTTTGATAGCTGAAAATTAAAGTCATTGTAACTACACAAGATGGCGACCCGAATTGGTTCTAGAAGTAGTGAACCATGCGTGTGTCCTAGCAACTGTAATCAGATTAACGTTTGCTCGTATAACTGAACATTTATTACAGTTAGGAAATTGAGTTAAATTTCTTTAACTTACCTAAAAAAACTAAGTGGGCCGCAGTTGGCTTCTTATTTTTCTTGGAGTAAATATACAAACGTTTTTTTTGTTTGTATTTTCTTTGTGCAACTAGTGAAAAAGCTTTTCAAGTCTTTTTTCTCTGTCATTGTACTAATTATCACTTGAATCATTGAATCGCGATATTTTATTATCAAGAATAAGTTACTAGTTAATTATCATTAATCATCGTTTATCTGAAATGCTTGGAGCATGTTGCTCTTAAGTATTGTTCACAACCATCATCTGTCTAACATACCTCTTTGATGTTGCTCTTAAGTATTGTTCACAACCATCATCTGTCTAACATACCTCTTTGATGCTGCTCTTAAGTATTGTTCACAA
>NW_013762956.1:0-879 GCF_000517525.1 Limulus polyphemus
GATGATGCTTTTCCATCTTACAATCAGGTTGTCAATACCCTGATTAAAGAAATCACTTGGCTTTGAAGCAAAAAACATGTCAATGTCCTATTTAACACCTTCCACATTTGTATATGTTTTCCCATTAAGATGGTGTCTCAGCAAACAAAAAATAATAGTAATGTATGGTGCCACATCTGCAGAATATGTTAGGTGGGGGAGAACTTCCTAACCCAACTCCATAATCCTGTGTTGTGCCACATGTGGACGTGCATTGTCGTGGAGAAGAACACCTTTTCTATTGATGAGTGAAGAGCGTTTCTGATGAAGGACTTGATTTAAACGTTCCAGTTGCTGACTATAGATCTCTGCATTGACAGTTCACTGTGGATTGAAGAGTTTGAAATGAATTACTCCTTTGTTGTCCCACTAAATGCAAAGCATCACTTTCACAAGTGGACGTGCATTGTCGTGGAAAAGAATAACACCTTTCCGATTGACGAGTGAAGGGAGTTTCTGATGAAGGGCTTGGTTTAAACGTTCCAGTTGCTGAATATAGATCTCTGCATTGACAGTTCGCTGTCGATTGAGGAGTTTGAAATGACTTACTCTTTTGATGTTCCACCAAATGCAAAGCATCACTTTCTGCAGATGGAGTCCAAGTTTTGCGGTCGAAAGTGGTTTTTGTCTAGGACTGGGCCATTGTTTTTGGCATTTAATATTCACATAGAAAATCCATTTTTCATCATCAGTGAAAATTCTGTCCAAAAATGGTTCATGCGCATTATGTGCCAGAAGAGACGAAGCAATGTTCACACATTGGAAATTATGATCATCAGAGAGTTTGTGAGGCACCCAAATACCATCTTCAAGGAGTTTCCTCATATTCCTTATATGTTT
>NW_013762957.1:0-874 GCF_000517525.1 Limulus polyphemus
TGACATTGTTACAAACCAAGTGCTATATCTGACATTGTTACAAACCAAGTGCTATATCTGACATTGTTACAAACCAAGTGTTCTAACTGACATTGTTACAAACCAAGTGTTCTAACTGACATTGTTATAAGTCAAGTGTTCTAACTGACATTGTTATAAGTCAAGTGTTCTAACTGACATTGTTACAAACCAAGTGTTCTAACTGACATTGTTACAAACCAAGTTCTCAAACTGACATTGTTATAAGTCAAGTGTTCTAACCGACATTGTTACAAGTCAAGTGTTCTAACCGACATTGTTACAAGTGTTCTAACCGACATTGTTATAAGTGTTCTAACCGACATTGTTATAAGTCAAGTGTTCTAACCGACATTGTTATAAGTCAAGTGTTCTAACTGACATTGTTACAAGTCAGGTGTTCTAACTGACATTGTTACAAGTCAGGTGTTCTAACTGACATTGTTACAAGTCAGGTGTTCTAACTGACATTGTTACAAGTCAGGTGTTCTAACCGACATTGTTACAAGTCAAGTGTTCTAACCGACATTGTTATAAGTCAGGTGTTCTAACCGACATTGTTATAAGTCAGGTGTTCTAACCGACATTGTTATAAGTCAGGTGTTCTAACCGACATTGTTATAAGTCAGGTGTTCTAACCGACATTGTTATAAGTCAGGTGTTCTAACCGACATTGTTATAAGTCAAGTGTTCTAACCGACATTGTTATAAGTCAAGTGTTCTAACCGACATTGTTATAAGTCAAGTGTTCTAACCGACATTGTTATAAGTCAGGTGTTCTAACTGACATTGTTACAAACCAAGTTCTCAAACTGACATTGTTACAAGTCAAGTGTTCTAACTGACATTGTTATAA
>NW_013762958.1:0-1744 GCF_000517525.1 Limulus polyphemus
TTTTTTTTCTTGCTTTGGCAGGAAGCAAAATCTCTAATTACATCTTCATAATCTATTTGCCTAAGCAATGCCCTTTCTATCGTGAGCAAGGAAAGGGCATTTAAACGTTCATTTAACATCGAAGCACAATTCACTTTTTACTCTAGCAACAGATTCGAGTTTCTTTTTTTGATTGCTTTAATAAATTGTTGGGCAGATGGTGTTTCATTATCAAAAAATTTCGCAAACTGTACCATTTCATCGGGAGAAGAGCTGTCTAGATCTGGAGAGTACATGTCTTCCAAACTTTTAGCTGCAGCAAAAATTTCAGTCTCATTTAAATTTTTTAAATTGATAGAAAACCAAACTTTATTTCTGTCGCTTTATATGCATCAAGCCGATTTTCCAAACACATTTGTAACTTGTCAACTACTGGTGTAAAATTTTCTACGCGAAACTTTCGAGTTCCAGCTAAACTAATTTCACCTTCAGAAGTCTCATCACTTGCCAGCTTTCTTTTTCTCTTTCTAGAAATCTCACTCCTAAACTGTTCTTCTACGATATTTGAAAGCTGATGAGCTTGAATTTCGATTCTATCGAATTCTTCACACAATGAGTTTACATATTCCTTCAGGAAACTGATAAGCTTTACAGCTGTAGACAAATCAAGGCTCTTTTCTTGAAGCTTAGCACATGTAGCATCAAATCTTCGAAGAAATTTGTACCAAAACACTGTCATAAAAGCAATATCATTTTATTCATCAAAGCAGTAGTTTGATTTCTTATTGTTTGCCTTGCATCTATATCCTTAGATAAATCGTCGAGGTTGGTATAAATTCTGTCGTAGTTTTCACACAGAATTTTTGTTGAAACTGATCTGGTTGACCATCTTGTTCCACTGTGCAGATAGCTCTCATAACAAACAAACAAACTTATCCAGGGCAGCATTAACCGTGGCGCAGTTGTGCCCCTACTGACGATCCGGACCGTCAGTTTAACTCTCTCGGTAAATCTTCATATTTTATCTGTTATTTGTTCTATTCTTACTCAATACAGACGGAAGACCAGTTACTCTTAAGAACCTTTTAGCCGTCCCTAATTTATCAATGTAAGACTAGAGTGAAGGCAGCTAGTCATCAACACCCACCGCCAACTCTTGGGCTACTCTTTTACCAACGAATAGTGGGATTGACTGTCACATTATAACGTCCCCACGGCTTAAAGGGCGAGCATGTTTGGTGTGTCGGGGATTCGAACCCGCAACCCGCAGATTGCGAGTCGAGCACCTTAACCACCTGGCCATGCCGGGGCCTGGGTTCAAAGAATAGACTGATGTACTGACCATTCGCCTGTTAGAACATTTAGCAACTAACTCATTTGAATATTTTCGAGAGTATCCTGGTTTTTCAGACTTTTATACAAAGTTGTCTGAGTGTTTTATTAGTTAGGTGTATATAGAAATATTCTTTTATCTTTCACGTCCCTTTATTTTCGTATTATTCCAATTTACTACATAGTCTTCTCTGGCATGGTAGGCTGTTGCAGATAGATCGCTGTTACAATGTTGTGTTTATGCATTATTCATCTGAATTCTAACATTTGTTAGTGTTTTTGTATTAGAGTCCACGTTCACAAAAGATGTTTTAAATTATGTTTTTGCTCTTCATTGGGTTTGGTGCATACTAACTGTGATCATATTATGCTGTGGCTTGTGAAAACCGTTCTGATCTTATGCTGTTTAAGTAAAGGGGTTGTACACTACACT
>NW_013762959.1:0-882 GCF_000517525.1 Limulus polyphemus
GTTGAATTGTAATTTTGTCTTTGTAATTCTGTACAGTTAATTAAGTTATTGTTAATTGTTATTGTATGTGGTTATTGTTCGGGACGAACAATATTAAAGAGGGGCAGTGTTGCGTCATCGAGGTCACGTGACTGGTGTGGCGCCCTCTATTTTCTAGAACTATCTTGTTTTTTCATAAATGCTCTAGTATTTACTAGATAGGGTAGGCGGGTATATATAAGAGGGGACAACGTGACGCGAGGAATATAATGCGTGTGAGTAGATAGTGAGTAATTGAACTGCAGTCACAGAGTATTGTTGAAGTTAACGTTCGTTCGTTATAGTGTTTGTTTTGACGCGAATGTTGAAATAAGTGTATCGTAAAGTTATATTCGGAAAGAATAAACCAGTTTTATTAAGTAAAGAACTTGTGTCGCTTAAGTTTCGTCGGAACAAAGTTACGGAAAATCAATTAACAAACGGAGACGTAACACTACACTGCTTAGTATGTTATTAGATATATTTCACTCTCTTATAGTATTGTTACGTCTCCGTTCGTTCGTTAATTAATTTTCCGTAAATTCGTTCCAACGAATCTTTAGCGACACAAGTCCTTTCTTAAATAAAACTGGTTTATTCTTTCCGAATACAACTTTACCGATACACTTAATTTCAACAGTCGTTCTATAACAACGCTATAATTTTCAAAGAACGTCTCACGTGCTCGTGCTCGACAATACTCAGTTCAATTACACATTGTTCCTTGACGTTTTGACCGTCTTATATATATATATATATATATACCAGATCATCCCCAATCTAGTAATCTCCCGACAATTTACGAAGGAACAGGATATTTCTAGAAGGAGGTGTCGTGATACCAGTCACATGAACTCGCTGACG
>NW_013762960.1:0-882 GCF_000517525.1 Limulus polyphemus
AGAATTTATAACCACCATACTCATCTTTAGCCTTACTTTGTAGAACTACTCCATAAACACCTAAATGTAACTCTAGTTACCGAATTTGTAACCAACATACTCCTCATTAGCGTTATTTGGTACAAAAACTCCACGAATACCTAGGTGTAACTCTAGTTACAGAATTTCTAACCACCATACTCATCTTTAGCCTTACTTGGTACAACTACTCCATGAACACTTAAGTTTAACTCTAGTTTTTGAATTTATAACCACCATACTCATCTGTAGCGTTATTTGGCACAACAACTCCACGAATACCTAGGTGTAACTCTAGTTACCGAATTCATAATCACCATACTAATTTTTAGCCTTACTTGGTACAACTATTCCATAAACACCTAAATGTAACTCTAGTTACCGAATTTATAACCATAATACTCATCTTTAGCCTTACTTGATACAACTACTCCATGAACACCAAGGTGTAACTCTAGTTACCGAATTTATAACCACCGTACTCATAGTTAGCGTTATTTGGTACAAGAACTCTACGAATACCTAGGTGTAACTATTGTTACCGAATTTATAACCACCATATTCATCTTTAGCCTTACTTGGTACAACAACTCCACGAACACCTAAGTGTAACTCTAGTTACCGCATTTGTAACCAACATACTCATCTTTAGCGTTATTTGGTACAACAACTCCACGAACACCTAGGAGTAACTCTAGTTAAACAATTTATAACCACCATACTCATCTTTAGCATTATTTGACACAACTACTCCATGAACACCTAGGTGTAACTCTAGTTACAGAATTTATAACCACCATACTCATCTTTAGCCTTACTTGGTACAACTACTCCATGAACACCTAGATGTAATTCTATTTACAG
>NW_013762961.1:0-882 GCF_000517525.1 Limulus polyphemus
GAAACTTCTTAACTCTACCACATTGTCTGGTGTTGGTCAATCACGCACTGCTTTCACCATGTCAGGATAAGTTTGCACACTATGCTCACTTACAATGTGACCTAAGTAAAGCACCCCTTTCTGGAACAAGTAGCATTTCTTGGGATGGAGTTTGAGGTTTGCTGTTTTCAAACGCTTGAATACTTCCTCTAGCTGGGACATTTCCTCATCAAAAGTTGTTGCAAATACAATGACATCACCCAGGTACACTAGAGCTATCCTCCATTGTAGGCTATCCAGTACCCTTTCCATCAGCCTCTCAAATGTTGCTGGCATCACACGATATTGCCAGAAACCTAGACCATAACTAAATGCAGTCTTATGTTTATCTGCTTCAGCCATTTTCACTTGATGGAAACCCGACTTTATGTCCAGAGTTGAAAATCACCTGGCTCCACTTGAGGCATCAAGACTATCATCAATGCTTGGCAGTGGGTATGAGTCTTTTTCAGTTATACTGTTAAGAGCCCTGAAGTCCACACAGCAACGTTGGGTCCCATCCTTCTTCTGGACTAAAACGACGGTAGCTGACCAGGAACTATCTGATTTCTTGACTATCCCTTCCTTAATTATCCCATCCATGACCTTCTCCATCTCTTGTCGCTTTGCCGAAGCTATTCTCTTTTAGGGATCTTTATTGGACGGTGATTGCCTGTGTTTATTCTGTGCTATACAAGGTTTGTGCAGCCGAGGTCACGATCTCCTTTCGAAAAGACGTCTGCATAATTGGCCAAAAGTTATTTTACCTGAAGAGCCTGTGATGATGCCAAATGGACTATGGTCTTCTTATAGAGGTCAGTTAAATGTTCTGGAAGTGTATGTCCTTTCTTTATAGTTGTATTT
>NW_013762962.1:0-952 GCF_000517525.1 Limulus polyphemus
AATTTAAATTTAAAGGAAATTGAACGAAATATATAAAACATTACTTGAAAAAAAATTAAGTAAACCTTGGTAGGAACGCAAAAAGAAAAATAAGATATAAAATAAAACTTCGAGAAATATGTTAACTGAATTTGTGTAATGAGGCCCGACTTTGACAGGCTGGAAATCTCTGACTCAAATCTTATTACTACCAAATACTATTCATATTTCAACTGTGGGTTCACTATAACAGAAACAATTAATCCCAATGTTCGGTTAAGAAAAGCCAATTTTGGGTGACAGTTGTTACTATCTGTTTCCTTCCTCTACAGTTCGATCTTTAAAATTAGAGAAGGCCATTCCTTTTATGTGCACAAGGTATCGATCCAGTATCTTCATTGAATGACTGAAGACTGCTTCTGTATTGTTGTTGTTTTTCTGTTTATCTTTATGGTGGTCATAGCAATTGAAATACATTCGTTTAACAGTTGATAATTGAGAAAATGCCCTTGCCCTCCAATCCAGTGTATAAGTAACTGATTATAAGATAATGTTGAAGCACGTGAAAATGAAGAGTATTATTTTAGCATCTGTCATCATCAGACACTGATGTTGTTTTCTGTATTGTCTTCCATTACAAAAACATGATGTAATATCTCAGACTTTGTGAGCCTCTCTAACTTTTATGGAATTAAACAGTCTTTGTGAATAATTGCCATTCATGAAATATATATTCAATCTTCACTGTTTGTGACCACATGAAGTAAAGTTGAAAAAAACTGTCAACTCTGAAAGGTGCTCTACCTTCAAATAAGCTACTGATAGAGTTATGATATAACATCCTGTCCACAAACCTTATTCATCAAGCAGAAATTTAAGTGTAATACCCTTGGTCATGAAAGCTTTACTTGTGATATAATTTGTATTCACCAGTGTCACCAAATGGAGACCGGCTACAACTTTTAAAGGCTTG
>NW_013762963.1:0-1728 GCF_000517525.1 Limulus polyphemus
TACAGTATTTAATGTTTAAAATATTTTTCAAATAATCTCATGTCAGATTTAACCATAATGTGACATTGTAAAGTTAAAAGAAAGAAGCATGTTCTAGAAACATTTATAAGCTAAGTAACAAGATTTAGGTATTGGAAACACAGAACATATACATGGTTTTCACCAGATCTTGTGCACATGTCACAATTTTTTATAGAGTTACATTCAAAACTTAATCTAAAAACTTTATTATCAACATATGTTAATAAACATGGCATGAAAATGTAGTATACACTTGAAAGTTATATTTTATCTAAGTTTTAATTTCTTAATTTCAAAAGGAAATATTTAAATAAAGTTTCAATCTTCACTTTTTTGTATCAAGTAATGCTTCTAATTTATAACTTCTTTCCACCTCTGACAAGGACATTTATACGTTAGATATCCCCAAATTAAAATTTCTCTTTTCAGTTTTCTCTATTCTCTTTTATAGATTTCAGTGTCCAACTAATTAGAAACACAAACTACAGATATTAACACGCCAGAATATAAAATTAGAACCACTTTCATTTACTGAGATATCATTAAATTTATCACACAAAGAATCTCCCATCTCTTCATGCTTTTAAAGCCACTTATCTACTCATCATGCCTACTTGTCACATGAATGTGCTTATAGTTGGTTGGTTGGTGTTTTATGGCACAAACAGCAAGGCTATCTGCGCCAAACAACCGGTAAAAACAATGAAAGTAAATTAATGTAAAATGTAAAAATACAGCGAGTTAAAACCAATACATGTCAATAAAAGATTTATACAGAATTAAAAATACCTATAGTGTGTAAAAAATTAAAAATACAATCTAATCGGACAGTGTCACCATTACCAATGACACTGTCCAGCATCAGGGGTAAACTTTTAGATAAAATGTGTCTAAAATGATGCCGCCGCTCACGGTCGTAACGACGGCATGACAGTAAACTGTGGGCTATTGTGACTTGAGTGTCACAATGGCTACAGATCGGTGGGTCAATACCCGATAAAAGAAAACGATGGGTTAAAAAACTATGACCAATGGGTAGCCTTGCCAGGACTACTTCCTCCTTCCGATCCTTACGGAAGCAAGACGGCCAAAGACCAACAGAAGGTTTGATCTGGAAAAGCTTATTATGGCGTTGTTCACTCCAAGTCGACTGCCAACTGGCACGAACCCGCGCCTTGAAGACAGGACCGTAGTCCATGTATGGGACAGGCACGGCCATGATGGCACCAGAGCAGACGGACTTAGCTGCGGTGTCAGCGAGCTCGTTCCCGTGAATATCAACGTGGCCAGGGATGCAGAAAAACTGGATGGAAATAGAAGATAGCGAAAAGTGGGCCAATCGGTGTCGAATATCGACGAGAACAGGATGAGAACTGACGTTAAGCGATTCCAGGGCCAGTAGAGAGCTAAGAGAATCAGTGTAAATAGTACAATTACTGTACTGCATAGCTTCTACATGATCCAGGGCAAGACAAATAGCATATAACTCGGCAGTGAACACAGAAACTGTAGAGGGGATCCTGCGAGCAACTAGCGAGCCACAGCAAACCATGACAGAACCTACAGAGTCACCTGATTTCGAAACATCCGTGTAAATGGGAAGAGAAGAATGGTTCGAAAGATGTTCAGCAAAAAGAAGACGGTACTTCCAATCGGGAGTATCCGCCTTCCCCAGATGACTCAAGGAAAGGTCACAGGCAGGGATAG
>NW_013762964.1:0-880 GCF_000517525.1 Limulus polyphemus
TATTTTCAAGATCTTGCCAGTTTTTTTTCCTCGGAAATTGTGGTTTATCACTTAATCCTAGGGTTCGTGGTTCGTGCCTCGTTGATGCAAAAATGCGCTTTACACTTTGGGGCCGTAGATGTATTACAAAAGTGGCAATCATATCCCACTATTTGATCAGATAAGAGTAATCCAAGAGTTGGCGGTGGGTACTGTTGACTTGCTGCCTGCCTTCCCTCAAAATCAGGGACAATTATGCAGAGAAAGCGCTTGTCTAGTTTTGAGCGAACTACTAAAACAAGCAACCAATCCGCTTTGCATTTAAAAATATTTGTTCTTAAATATTAAGAAACTCGTTCGAACAACGCCTTATTCCCAATTCAGTTTGACAAAAATCAACTGTTAATATATTTATTTAAAAAAGTTTTGTCCGAAGCACAAAGCTACACAATGGGCTATCTGTGCTCTGCCCACTGCGGGTATCGAAACCCGGTTTCTAGCGTTGTAAACCCGCAGACATGCCGCTGTGCCACTGGGGGGCAACAGTTCAGAGGTTGTTTGTAATTAATCACAAAGCTACACAATGGGCTATCTGTGCTCTGCCCACAGCGGGTATCGAAACCCGGTTTCTAGCGTTGTAAATCCGCAGACATACCGCTGTGCCACTGGGGGTAAAAAGAACGAAAGTAAGTTTGATTATCATGTACTGTTCACACATATGTTTGTATTGTTATCGAAAGACGCGGTATCTAAGGAGTCTAAGTCAACAAACAAGTAAATTATTTATCTTTATCATTAAAAACAACTGTTTATACATCATAATCATCTATCTGGGATACGTTGTGGTACAAATGTGAGTGGAAAGAAATGTATAATAATTTTCCATGATAATATTGTTTAC
>NW_013762965.1:0-880 GCF_000517525.1 Limulus polyphemus
GTACATCATGTATAATAGTTAAACGAACCATCTAAATGTCACGTTAGTGTAGTCTATATGATGTGTAAAGTTTAGTATACTCTAATCCCTTATAGTGATGGCACACGACGAGACACACATTCGGCATATAATGCTGTTTGAATACAGGAAGGAAAACAACGCCTCTGTAGCCACAAATAATATCAAAGAAGTTTATGGAAATGTTTTAAACGTTCTTAAGTGTCAACGATGGTTCAGGTGACTTTAGCCTTAAAAACTGTGATGGCAAGGGCAGATATGTTGGAATTGACATTGATGCTCTGAAGACGCTAGTTGAGTCTAACTAGTGAAATGGTCCTGAAATTGCATGTCTCTCAGGAAACAATACGTAAACATCTAAGGAATATGGGAAACTCCATAAAGAAGGTGTTTGGGTACATCACAAACTCTCCAATCATCATCGTTTCCAGCGTGTGAACATTGCTTCGTTTCTTCTGGCGCGTAATGCGAGTGAACCATTTTTGGACAGAATTATCACCAGTGATGAAAAGTAGATTCTCTTTGTGAATATTATATGCCAAAAACAATGGCTGAACAAAAACCACTTCCGACCCAAAAACCTGGACTCCATTCACAGAAAGTGATGCTTTGCATTTGGTGGGACATCAAAGGAGTAATTCATTTCAAACTCCTCAATTCACAGCGAACTGTCAATGCAGAGGTCTATAGTCAGCAACTGGAACTTTTAAATCAAGCCCTTCACTCATCAATGGGAAAGGTTTTTTTCTTCTCCACGACAATGCACGTCCACATGTGACACATTTGACACAACAGAAGATTATGGAGTTGGGTTGGGAAGTTCTCCCCCACCCACCATATTCTCCATATATGGCACCATCAG
>NW_013762966.1:0-882 GCF_000517525.1 Limulus polyphemus
ATTCTGTAACTAGAGTTACACCTAGGTGTTCATGGAGTAGTTGTTCCAAGTAAATCTAAAGATAAGTATGATGGTTATAAATTCGGTAATTATAGTTACACCTACATGTTTATGGAGTAGTTGTACCAAGTAAGGCTAAAGATGAGTATGGCGGTTATAAATTCTTTAACCAGAGTTACACCTAAGATTTCATGGAGTAGTTGTACCAAGTAAGGCTAAAGATGAATTTGGTGGTTACAAATTCGGTAACTAGAGTGACACCTAAGTGTTCATGGAGTAGTTGTACCAAGTAAAGCTAAAGATGAGTATGGTGGTTAAAAATTCAGTAACTAGAGTTACACCTAGTTGTTCATGGAGTTGTTGTACCAAGTAAGGCTAAAGATGAGTATGGTGGTTATAAGTTCGGAAACTAGAATTACACCTAAGTGTTCATAGAGTACTTGTACCAATTACGGCTAAAGATGATTATGGTGGTTATGAATTCTGTAACTATAGTTACACCTAAGTGTTCAAGGAGTACTTGTACCAAGTAAGGCTAAAGATGAATATGGTGGTTAGAAATTCGGTAACTCGAGTTAAACCTAAGTGTTCATGGAGTATTTGTACCAAGTAAAACAAAAGATGAGTATGGTGGTTATAAATTGTGTAATTATAGTTATACCTAGGTGTTCGTGGAGTAGTTGTACCAAGTAAGGATAAAGATGAGTATGGTGGTTATAAATTCGGCAACTAGACTTACACCTAGGTGTTTGTGGAGCTGTTGTACCAAATAACGCTAAAGATGAGTATGGTGGTTATAAATTCGATAATTAGAGTTACACCTAGGTATTCGTGATGTTGTTTTACCAAATAACGTTACAGATGAGTGTGGTGGTTACAAAT
>NW_013762967.1:0-1334 GCF_000517525.1 Limulus polyphemus
GTAAGATATGACATCTGGAAGAAGGTTAAGATAGCTGATATAGTAAGATATAAGATATGACACATGGAAGATATACAGAAGGTTAAAATAGATGATATAGGTAATATATAAGATATGACATGTGGAAGAAGGTTAAGATAGCTGATATAGTAAGATGTAAGATATGACATGTGGAAGAAGGTTAAGATAGATGATATGGTAAGATGTTTACATGTAGAAGAAGGTTAAGATAGCTGATATAGTAAGATATAAGATATGACACATGGAAGATATACAGAAGGCTAAAATAGATGATATAGGTAATATGTAAGATGTTTACATGTGGAAGAAGGTTAAGATAGATGATATAGGTAATATGTAAGATGTTTACACGTGGAAGAAGGTTAAGATAGATGATATAGGTAATATGTAAGATAGTTCCTAACCAATTCCCCATCATTCGACAGTGAAATGCTGCCATGAGTAGGCTTACGGTTGGAGGTACCTGTCACAACCCTTTCCGAAGATAGATATTACAATAACGATGATGTTAGACAACGTATAACAAAGAGACACAACATTTTAAATATTTAAAAACAGTGTTTAGACAGGAAAAAAATCCAGAACCAGGAAGCTTTCTCAATGAACATGTGTTTATTTTATAGCACTGTTATCAAGATACTGATTTGAAGATGACGAAACCTCACAAGGTCAGATACCCTCAAACGCACACCTTGAAATCAGTTGTCAAATATATAATGTGTAAGATATATCAAATGTAAGAGATATATAATGTGTAAGATATATCAAACGTAAGAGATATATAATGTGTAAGATATATCAAACGTAAGAGATATATAATGTGTAAGACATATCAAATGTAAGAGATATATAATGTGTAAGATATATCAAATGTAAGAGATATATATAATGTGTAAGACATATCAAATGTAAGAGATATATAATGTGTAAGATATATCGAACGTAAGAGATATATAATGTGTAAGAGATATATAATGTGTAAGACATATCAAATGTAAGAGATATATAATGTGTAAGACATATCAAATGTAAGAGATATATAATGTGTAAGATATATCAAATGTAAGAGATATATAATGTGTAAGATATATTCAAATGTAAGAGATATATAATGTGTAAGATATATCAAATGTAAGAGAAATATAATGTGTAAGATATATCAAATGTAAGAGATATATAATGTGTAAGATATATCAAATGTAAGAGATATATAATGTGTAAGATATATCAAATGTAAGAGATATATAATGTGTAAGATATATTCAAATGTAAGAGATATATAATGTGTAAGATATATCAAATGTAAGAGAAAT
>NW_013762968.1:0-1805 GCF_000517525.1 Limulus polyphemus
AATAGAAGTGTTGGTATTTAAACTGAAACCATTGACAATAAAATATGTGATAAATATATGTGATTAAGGGTGATAAATAGTACCCTTAGGTGTTTGGGAGCAGTTCACGCAATACTGCCATTGTTACTCGTGCTGTATAACATGTGGCTCCATCTTGTAGTAACCACAATTACCGTCGATCACATGTTCAGAAGAAGCAACATTAACATCAAGATCTGGACAGCATGTTCATTGAGTAGTAACGATGGACCATTTGTTTGTAAAATAAAACTCAAGAGTAAAAGAACGATGTTGAACTGTACACCTGTTCAACATTAAATTATTAATATTTATTCGTCATTCGAAAAAACAGACAACGTTTTACACCAGTTATTTGGAATGTCTAACTATGAAAATCCTTACACTTCATCTATTTATTCAATAATGATTAAAATGTAGGAATACTTAACATTTTACATAACAGTTGGGTTAAATGTGTAGCATAATGCATGGTTTAAACACATATACTTGTTTAACTTACATAGTCTAGAAAACGACTGTTTTACGTATTAGCATAAAACATTCAATCTCTAGATATATATGGAATGATTCACACTAACTAAAGGTAATACTATTTGTCTTCGCGGTTCACACATATATTCATACACAGGTTCTATTTTATATTGTTACGTCTCCGTTTGTTAATTCATTTTTTTCGTAACTTCGTTCCAACGAAACTTTAACGACACAAGTCTTTACTTAATAAAACTGGTTTATTCTTTCCGAATATAACTTTGCGATACACTTAATCTCAATACTCGCGCTAAAACAACACTGTAACGAACGAACGTTAACTTCAACAATACCCTGTGACTGCAGTTCAATTACTCACTATCTACACAAGACATTACATTCCCCTCTTTTATATACCAGCCTACCCTATATCTAGTAAGAACTAGAACATTCGCCAAAGTACATGATAGTTCTAGAAACGTTGCGTCACAGTAGTCATGTGACTCGATGACGCAACACTGTCCCCTCCTTAGTATTGTTCGTCCCGAACAATAACCACATATAATAAACCAATAACAATTAACAATAACTTAATTAACTGTACAGAATTACAAAGACAAAATTACAATTCAACAAAGTCTCTTAATTTTACGGGACGTATCTTCTTTTGTACTGGTCTCCGTCTCGTTGGCTTCTGCTTCATGTGGGATTCATCTGCTTCATCAGTAAATGTCCTATCATCGGTAACAGTCACATCAGTGTTAGTAACTTCACCAAGAGCTTCACCATTTCCTTCCTCAAAACTGAGTAGAGTTTCTTCTTCGACGGTGGCTTCTTCAGGTGGCTCGTCTTCAGCAGCGTCATTTGTTCTGTTTTCCACTTCGTCCCAACTGAAATGTCCTGGACCGTGATAACGCCAAAGCCTGTTGGCATGCACCACTTTTGGTTTACCTCGCCGACCACATTTTATCCGGAAAGTCACGTCTGAGAGACGATCCACTATGTCATATGGGTTGTCTTCTCCATGGGAAGGAAGACCAAAGGGAAGTCTCCTAAGCCCTGGGATTATACAACCACACCTTGTCTCCTGGTTCATGCTGACTTCAGTAGATCTCTTATCATAAATTAACTTCATCGAATCAGCAGACGTTTTCAAGTTTGAACGCACTTGATGGTGGATAACATCCATCCTTTCCGATAACACCTTCACAAACTCTGACACATTTTCAGGCAACTCTTCATAAGGTGAGCGTCCTGTTAACAAATCCACTGGCAACCGAAGTTCCCGACCAAACATCAACTTTGCTGGAGTG
>NW_013762969.1:0-1261 GCF_000517525.1 Limulus polyphemus
GTGTCTTCTTATTGACAGTACACAGTATTTTTAAATTTTGTGCCTTCTTATTGATAGTACACATTATTTATAACTTATGTGTCTTCTTATTGACAGTACACATTATTGTTAAATCTTGTGTCTTCTTGTTGACAGTACACAGTATAGTTAAATCTTGTGTCTTCTTATTGACAGTACACAGTATTTTTAAATTTTGTGTCTTCTTATTGATAGTACACAGTATTTATAACTTATGTGTCTTCTTATTGACAGTACACATTATTGTTAAATCTTGTGTCTTCTTGTTGACAGTACACAGTATTGTTAAATTTTCTGTCTTCTTATTGAGAGTACACAGTATTGTTAAATCTTGTGTCTTCTTATTGACAGTACACAGTATCGTTAAATCTTGTGTCTTCTTATTGACAGTACACAGTATTGTTAAATTTTCTGTCTTCTTATTGAGAGTACACAGTATTGTTAAATCTTGTGTCTTCTTATTGACAGTACACAGTATCGTTAAATCTTGTGTCTTCTTATTGACAGTACACAGTATTGTTAAATCGTGTGTCTTTTTATTGACAGTACACAGTTTTGTTAAATATTGTGTCTTCTTATTGAAAGTACAAAGTATCGTTAAATCTTGTGTCTTCTTATTGAAAGTACACAGTATCGTTAAATCTTGTTTCTTCTTATTGACAGTACACAGTATCGTTAAATCTTGTGTCTTCTTATTGAAAGTACAAAGTATTGTTAAATCGTGTGTCTTTTTATTGTTAGTACACAGTTTTGTTAAATATTGTATCTTCTTATTGAAAGTACAAAGTATCGTTAAATCTTGTGTCTTCTTATTGAAAGTACACAGTATCGTTAAATTTTGTTTCTTATTATTGAAAGTACAAAGTATCGTTAAATCTTGTGTCTTCTTATTGAAAGTACAAAGTATTGTTAAATATTGTGTAATTTTATTGAGTGTACACAGAATTGTTATATCTTGTGTCTTCTTATTGACAGGACATATTATTGTTGAATCTTGTTTTTTCTTACTGACAGTACACATTATCGTTCAATATTGTGTCTTCTTATTGACAGTACACAGTATCGTTAAATATTGTTTCTTCTTATTGATTGTACACAAAATTTATAAATTCTGTGTCTTCTTATTGACAGTACACATTATTGTTAAATCTTGTGTCTTCTTGTTGACAGTACACAGTATTGTTAAATCTTGTGTGTTTTTATTGACGGTACACAGTATTGTTAAATTTTCTGTCTTCTTATT
>NW_013762970.1:0-882 GCF_000517525.1 Limulus polyphemus
TGCCTTGTGTGCCATACTTTCCAAATCGTGTGCTAGTTCTTGCAGGCTCTCCCCTTTAGCACGGACTCTAGTCCTAAACCTAGCCCTGTAGACTTCAGACTGATTTTGGGTTCCATACCTGAGTTCTAGAGCAGCTACCAGTGCTCTATAGTTGTGTCTATCATCTGCTGACAACTGTCCAAATATTTCCAGTGGTTGTCCCTTCAGGCTTGTTGCCAAGTACACTGCTTTCTGCTCCTCTGTCCATTCATCCATTTCTGCCAGTAACTCAAATTGTGCTCTATATGCTTCCCACAGTGCCTTCCCATCGAATTCCTGTGGCTTCCTTTGTACTAGATCACTCCTATTGCTGACATTCATATCAGGGATGTGACTTCTAACAGGACTGAAGATGTCTGCATTAGGGTTTAGCTGCGTAGCCTGGAAGGGGCTTGCCGTTGTCTGGGTATGATTAAGTCGGTTGTTAATGTATCCTCCTTGTGTAAAAGACAATAAATCATCCTTCAATGTATTTAATTCGTTTTGAAATTTACTAATGTTTTCCATTTGTACTTTTTGCCACTGTTGTTGACTTTCCTGTAATTTCTGCTGACTTTCCTGCAACTGTTGAAGACTTTCTTCCTGTTTCCTTTTTTGTTCTAGTTGCCACTGCTGTAATCTCTCTTCTTGTTTGTTTTCTTTCTCCTCCAACCACTGCTGTAGTCTCTTTTCTTGTTTATTTTCTCGTTCTTCTTGTTTCTTTTCTCGTTCCTCTTGTTTCTTTTCTTTTTCCTCCAACCACTACTGTAGTCTCTTTTCTTGTTTATTTTCTCGTTCTTCTTGTTTCTTTTGCTGTTGTTGTATTGCTGCCATCAAATCTGGTAAGTCATAGTTGAATTTGTC
>NW_013762971.1:0-925 GCF_000517525.1 Limulus polyphemus
ATACTTGTAACAACTACAAAACTAAACTAGTAAGAAATATATTTAAAATTGTAACAACTACAAAACTAAACTGGTAAGAAATATCTTTATAATTGTAACAACTACAAAACTAAACTGGTAAGAAATATCTTTATACTTGTAACTACTACAAAACTAAACTAGTAAAAAATATCTTTATACTTGTAACTACTACAAAACTAAACTGGTAAGAAATATCTTTATATTTGTAACTACTACAAAACTAAACTAGTAAGAAATATCTTTATACTTGTAACTACTACAAAACTAAACTAGTAGAAAATATCTTTATACTTGTAACTACTACAAAACTAAACTGGTAAAAAATATCTTTATACTTGTAACTACTACAAAACTAAACCAGTAAGAAATATCTTTATACTTGTAACTACTACAAAACTAAACTGGTAAGAAATATCTTTATACTTGTAACTACTACAAAACTAAACTAGTAGAAAATATCTTTATACTTGTAACTACTACAAAACTAAACTAGTAAAAAAATATCTTTATACTTGTAACAACTATAAAACAAAACTGGTAAGAAATATCTTTATACTTGTAACTACTACAAAACTAAACTAGTAAGAAATATCTTTATATTTGTAACTACTACAAAACTAAACTAGTAAGAAATATCTTTATACTTGTAACTACTACAAAACTAAACTGGTAAGAAATATCTTTATACTTGTAACAACTACAAAACTAAACTAGTAAGAAATATCTTTATACTTGTAACAACTGCAAAACTAAACTAGTAAGAAATATGTTTATACTTGTAACTACTACAAAACTAAATTAGTAAGAAATATCTTTATATTTGTAACTACTACAAAACTAAACCAGTAAGAAATATCTAGTTTAGTTTTGTAGTAGTTACAAGTATAAAGTAAGAAATATCTTT
>NW_013762972.1:0-1393 GCF_000517525.1 Limulus polyphemus
CACTTTTAACACTTACCGGAATTTGTCTTTGTTGTTCCCAAACGTCATTTTGTCGAAGTTAACTACACACTTTTTCGGTAGTAAGTAGTCCAACCCTAATATCCATTGCTCTTCAATGTCAGCCAAGTATACTTTGTGTCTGTCTTTCACGCCCATGAGTTCAATAGTTACCCACATTAGTCACCACAACCTTGCATAATTTCCTGTCACACCACAGAGCTTTTGTATGGCTTCTGGTACTCCTTCGTGATCCAGCACCTTGATACTCACAAGGGTTTGCTGAGTTGGAGAATCTATGATAAAGTTGCACTTTTGGCCTTCCAGCTTTCCTTTCACGTAGACACTACATGTTTATTCTTTCTCGATACAACTTTGTAATACACAGAATGTCCACAGTCACTTTAAACTTAACTACTTTTATAAATACACGTTATAATTCACAGCGATTCACACACTTTACTTGACTCAATTATCAATTATTTCTCTTCAATCTATCTCCGGCGTATATACTAAAAAAAGAGGGCGTCTAGCACATATTGGGATATTCGTGAGGTTCCCCGATCCTTCTAGAAACTCCAGCGCTCATGCTCCCAGCGTCGCGTGACTTTCGCTGTCGTAACAGTATATAAACAAATTGGTAATTTGAGTAGTAATTTTCTGAAAACAATCTTATAAGAAGAAAACTTTATTGATATTGTTTTTCATTATATTTTATGTTACTGTATAATTGAGTATGAAAACTTTACAGCATTAGCTGGGATTTTAACTACAATCTCTACCACTACTATATTTGTCGTAGCCCAGTCCTGAAGAGCTCTGGTAATGGGCGAAAGTCCTTATCTGCAAACTGTACAATCGTTAGTGAAAAAAGTATTTGTTTGTATCATTTGGTGCCTACGATATTTATATGTCGCTACAATAAGCATAAATATCTTAATCTAATACTAGTTTTCGAAAATGAGAAAAAAATGGGTAAATTATTTCATGTGGGTTAAAGTTACAAAAATAAAGAACTTGTTGATAAATTTAGGCTACTTGTATTTGTTGAATTTCTCGCAAAGCTACTCGAGGTCTGATTGTGCTAGACATCCCTAATTGTGAAATAATAGACTCTTGGGCTACCTTTTTAAATTAACAATTTTTACTAATCTTGTTAAAATACAGTTCACTGCGTTTTACTCGACTTACATGACTAAACGGTTTAACAACTGTGCTGGCGCTATCTAGGTATTAATAAAATTCGTAATAACTAAAAGTGTCGTTGTTTCGAAATTTACTGCTTAATGACGTCACCTGAAACAATGATACTTTGATCGGTATTTTATAAACTGTGGAGACCTTAGTTTTAGGGAAGAGAATTATATTAGGAAGATAATATAAGTATTTCCACCAA
>NW_013762973.1:0-922 GCF_000517525.1 Limulus polyphemus
TCTTGGAGGTCTTAATTGTAAGACCGAAATCGCCACATCCCCTTGCGAAGCGGTCGAGCTCCTGTTGCATCGTTTCCGCCGAAGTCGCACTCAGCACACAATCATCAGCAAACAACAGGTCTCTGATACTAGTCAAACGAACTTTTGTGCGCGCTTGCAAACGGCGAAGATTGAACAGCTTTCCATCCATTCGATATCGCAGGTGTATTCCGCTCGGACCATCCCTGAAGGCGTCTGACAGCAATGCTGATAAATACATACTAAACAGTGTTGGTGCCAACACGCAACCCTGCTTGACGCCACCGGACACAGGAAACTCTATGGATTCTTCTCCGTCACCGAGCACTCTTGCCATCATACCTTCATGGAACTGACGAACTACAGCGACAAACTTCGTTGGACAACCGAACTTGTGCATTATGCGCCAAAGTCCTTCTCTACATACCGTGTAAAAAGCTTTCGTCAAGTCCAGGAAAGTCATGTATAAGTCGCGGTGTTGCTCCTGGCATTTCTCTTGGATCTGCCGAGCAGTAAATATCATATCGGCAGTTCCACGTCCAGCACGAAAGCCACATTGACTTTCAGGGAGAAGACCTTTCTCAAGATGCTGTTGCAGACGGTTCAACAACACGCGTGCCATTATTTTCCCGGCAATACATAGCAAGGAGATGTCTCAGTAACTGTCGCATGCGTGACGACTACCTTTACCTTTATAAATGTGGACAATGCTGGCATTCTTCAATCGCTGAAGGATTTGATCCATGTCCCATATACTCTGGAATAGTTCAGTCAATTCCCGAATGAGAGCGTGTCCCCCGCATTTAAACACTTCCTGGGAAATACAGTTTGGAAGTCAGTATACTGTATATTGGGTAATTTATCAAGATATTCCTGGGAAGTATAGTTTGGAAGTCAGTATACT
>NW_013762974.1:0-2666 GCF_000517525.1 Limulus polyphemus
TAGTCATATGAACAGATAGACAAAACTGTTTCGTGAAGAACTTGTAGTCTAGTCATATGGACAGATAACAAGAATGTTTCATGAAGAACTTGTAGTCTAGTCATATGGACAGATAACAAGAGTGTTTCGTGAAGAACTTGCAGGCTAGTCATATGGACAGATAACAAAAGTGTTTCATGAAGAACTTGTAGGCTAGTCATATGGACAGATAACAAGAGTGTTTCGTGAAGAACTTGTAGGCTAGTCATATGGACAGATAACAGAAGTGTTTCATGAAGAACAGTGAATAGCCGTTAACCAACAACAACAAATTATAGAGATTAGCCGTTAAAAACCCAACAACCTGTACCAAGATTATAGTGAATAGCCGTTAACCAACAACAACAAATTATAGAGATTAGCCGTTAAAAAACCAACAACCTGTACCAAGATTATAGTGAATAGCCGTTAACCAACAACAACAAATTATAGAGATTAGCCGTTAAAAACCAACAACCTGTACCAAGATTATAGAGATAGCCGTTAAAAAACCAACAACCTGTACCAAGATTATAGAGAATAACCTTTAACTGCCATTCATTACACTCAAAAGGAAAATAACAGTTAATTACTAGTCTTACTTATAGTGTTTACAAGTGTAACAAAAATAAAGCTTGTGTCTCGTCAATTAAACATGAACAGAGATAACTATGAAGACAATCATTAGAAGGTCCTAAAATATTGAGAAATTCAATGAAAATTTGGGATTAAACATGATTATCGTTATGGATTTCTTGACCTTTTTTATTTTTTTTACAATGCGATATTGAGGATCTTCGGTTACCAATTAAAATTACTTAAATAATTCTTATCCTTCCCACTATGTGATCTTTCAATATATCTTGAGTATTAACCTCTGGACTATTTTTCTTAAACAAAACAACAAAAAAAACTTTAATCTACTGCAGTCATTCTAACATAACTAGACAAAGGAAATCGCACTGAAAAAAAGACAATTTATGTTATCCGAAATTTTAAAACACTCAAAAAGGAAACACTTTTGTTATACTGTTCATATGACTAGCCTACAAGTTCTTCAAGACACACTCTTGTTATCTGTCCATATGACTAGCCTACAAAAAATCTTGGTACAGGTTGTTGGTTTTTTAACGGCTAATCTCTATAATTTGTTGTTGGTTAACGGCTATTCACTATAACCTCATTACAGGTTTATTTTGTCCGTCCATCCCGAGTTCTATCATACAACATTGTTAATTTTAATGTTCTTCTATCCGTCCTCTCTGAGTTCTAGCATACAACATTGTTAATTTTAGTTTATTTCTATTGGTCCACTCTGAGTTCTATCATACAACATTGTTAATTTTAATGTTCTTCTATCCGTCCTCTCTGAGTTCTATCATACAACATTGTTAATTTTAATGTTCTTCTATCCGTCCTCTCTGAGTTCTATCATACAACATTGTTAATTTTAATGTTCTTCTGTCCGTCCACTCTGAGTTCTATCATACAACATTGTTAATTTTAATGTTCTTCTATCCGTCCTCTCTGAGTTCTAGCATACAACATTGTTAATTTTAGTTTATTTCTATTGGTCCACTCTGAGTTCTAGCATACAACGTTGTTAGTTTTAGTTTATTTCTATTGGTCCACTCTGAGTTCTAGCATACAACATTGTTAGTTTTAGTTTATTTCTATTGGTCCACTCTGAGTTTTAGCATACAACATTGTTAGTTTTACTTTATTTCTATTGGTCCACTTTGACGTTTAGCGTATAAAACGGTTTATTCTTGTTTACATTCGATACAGAAGCATGGTAGTTATAAACGTTATTTATCACCAGGTAGGGAATATGCACGAGGAGTGTTCAAAAAGAATCGGATTTACTTTTTCATGTATTGCAAATGAGTGCATTACGGCCCCGTGAGTGGTCATGTTAATAAGTCAACAGTATCCGTTCGTTACTAAGTTAAATCATACTGCCGGACCTCATATCGTTCGTAGTGTAATGGGTGTAATTGAAAAATTCGGATTAAGAGATTTTACCCATTTCTACATATTTTGCCCTCTCAACGGTTTACTAGTAGGTCAGCTGTAGGGCGCTCGACTCGAAACCTGCGAGTCACGGGTTCGAATCCCCTTTCCCGAACATGCTCGCCCTATCACCCGTGGAACGTTATAATGAGTCGGTCAATCCCACTATTCGTTTGTAAAAGAGTAGTCCAAGAGTTGGCGGTGGGTGGTGTTGACTAGCTGCCCTCTTTCTAATCTATTACCGCTAAATTAGGGACGGCTAGCGTAGATAACCCTCGTGTAGTTTTGCGTGAAATTGAAAGCAATCCGTACCAAAACTTGCAGCCCTAAAATCCAGGATTCGATTGCCTGCAGAAGGCAGAGTGCAGAAAGACCACTGTGTAGCTTTGCCTTAAAAACAACAACACAACGCCTAGTCTTTTCAAGGACAGTCTATATAGACAAGGCTTGCAGGCAGTGTTTAAGCAGCTGCACATAAGTTGATTCGTAACACTAACATTTCCCACAGATTTTTCGAATTGGTTGTGGTGACGCTCCCGAAAGAGAGTAAGAACAAGGACTTAACAAGGACTATGATGAAATGGTTCATAGTGTTGCGTCTCCGTTTGTTAATTGATTTCCCGTAAATTCGTTCC
>NW_013762975.1:0-878 GCF_000517525.1 Limulus polyphemus
GAGTTAAGCCTAAGCCTACTTTAGGCCTAACATCATAAGTTGAAGGTTTAAGCAATGCATTTTACTCGAAGAACACAAAATACTGAAACTCATAGTGATATAGTATTACAATCAGACAACCCTTCGGCTCATTCCATATCGTTTTATTAATAGCAAAACTTTCGTTTTAAAAATGTGTAAAGTTTTAATTTCATAACTTTCAGACATATGCAGCACCTCTATACCCACAACTGTAAAAGACTTAAATTAGGCCTAGAAAACTTACGTTACAGACAAAGGTGAATTACACTTATCCTGTTATAGAGAAACCGAGGAAGTAACTGCATAAAACTATTGTACTCATTCTATTTCTATTCTTCTATATATTCTGTGCTAGCTAACCTCGAAGATGAGTATTAATAAAGCTTCTAGTTAAACATTAAATGATTAAGTTAAACCTCAGATAGTTATGAGATACTTAGGCCTATTCCAGCCTTCTAAGTTCTAGTTCCGCTTAGGTCTTGTTCTTACTTCTAGTACAGTTCTAAGGGAGCATAACTTAAGTTCCAGTCACAAAGCTATAAAAATTAACATACACAATATTAAATATCAAAAAATTGGTATAAAGCACGTTGCATTGTTAAAGTTTTTAATAACAGATAACTTTCAACACTATTCAGCAATCGCCTTCAGAAGCTCATGATAATAATACGGGTATGTGTTTTTGGCTTCGTTACCTCCTTCTAATTTAGTAATTTTACATGTATATACGATTTGTGTCCATACCCTCTTTTCAACTTAGTGATGTGTACTTGTTTGTTGTTGTTGTTTTTTACTTTGGATATATGGATTAGAAATTGCAGTGTGTTGGTGGTGTTGTAAGAATATCGAGTAAAAGG
>NW_013762976.1:0-886 GCF_000517525.1 Limulus polyphemus
TAATTTTTCCTCCATCTATTGAGAGATAACTGAACTTCCAAGTATTTTTTCTCCATCTATTTAGAGAAAACTGAATTTCCTAGTATGTTTTCTTAATTTCTTCTCCATCTATTCAGAGATAACTGAACTTTGCAGTATTTTTCCTTATTATTTGTTTCTCCATCTATTCAGAGATAACTGAACTTTCAAGTATTTTTTCTCCATCTATTGAGAGATAACTGAACTTCCAGGTATTTTTTCTCCATCTATTGAGAGATAACTGAACTTCCAAGTATTTTTTCTTAATTTTTCTCTCTTCATCTATTGAGAGATAACTGAACTTCTAAGTATTTTTCTTAAATTTTTGTCCATCTATTGAGAGACAACTGAACTTTCAAGTATTTTTTTTCTCCATCTATATAGAGATAACTGAACTTACAAGTATTTTTTCTCCATGTATTGATAGATACCTGAACTTCCAAGTATTTTTCCTTGTTATTTGTTTCTCTATCTATTGAGAGATAACTGAAATTCCAAGTATTTTTTCTTATTTTTTTCTCCATCTATTGAGAAATAACTGAACTTTCAAGAATTTTTCTTTGTTATTTGTTTCTCCATCTATTGAGCGATAACTGAACTTCCAAGTATTTTTCTCAATTTTTTGTCTATTTATTGACTGATCTTCCAAGTATTTTTTGCTTAATTATTTTCTCCATCTATTGAGAGATAACTGAACTTACAAGTATTTTTTCTCCGTCTATTCATAGATAACTGAACTTCCAGATAATGTTCTTAAATTTTTGTCCATCTATTGAGACAACTGAACTTCCAAGTATTTTTTGCTTAATTGTTTTCTCCATCTATTGAGAGATAACTGAAATTCCAAGTATTTTTTCTTATTTTGTTT
>NW_013762977.1:0-1001 GCF_000517525.1 Limulus polyphemus
CTCAAAACCGGGTAGAGTTTCTTCTTCGACAGTGGCCTTTTCAGGTGACACGTCTTCATCGGCGTCATTTGTTCCATTGTTCACTTTGTTCCAACTGAAATGTCCTGGACCGTGATAATGCCAAAGCCTGTTGGCATGCACCACTTTTGGTTTACCTCGCCGACCACATTTTATCCGGAAAGTCACGTCTGTGAGACGATCCACTATGTCATATGGGCCTTCCCATGGAGAAGACAACTTAGGAGACTTCCCTTTGGTCTTCCTGGGATTATACAACCACACTTTGTCTCCTGCTTCAAAGCTGACTTCAGTAGATCTCTTATCATAAGTTAACTTTATCGAATCAGCAGACGTTTCCAAGTTTGAACGCACTTGATGGTGGATATCATCCATCCTTTCCGATAACACTTCCACAAACTCTGACACATTCTCAGGCAACTCTTCATAAGGTGAGTGTCCCCTATGCTTGGGTCCCCTTTTAGCACTACATGTACTGCATGTTCGGCACCATTCTTCCACATCTTGTCACATACCTATCCAGTAAAATCTGTGTCGTAGGTGACTCAATGTTTTCTTAACTCCGAGATGTCCCCCTGTTACAGTAGCATGGGACTGACGCAACACAACTTCCTTGGTATAACCGTTTGCCAGGTCGTCACTTTTCCATCTGCAGTTTCCCATCTCCGGAGAAGAATACCATCTTCAAGTTTCAACTGGTCCCATTGTGCCCAATAGTTCTTTGTCACGGGGCTTAGACTAGACACCTTCTCCCAAGCAGGGTTCACAACACTCGCTTTTAGAAAATTAATCATTGGCCTCAAATCATGGTCTTTCTCCTGTTCTGCTTTAATATCTGTATTTAGTTCCATTTTATCATCATCAACTTTTTCAGTCGGCTTGACTTCAGCCCAATGACACCTAATTAGTTCAACCTCTCTTTACAGTTACCGGAACTTGGCCTTTGTTGTTCCCAATGCCATTTTAACAAATCATTACAACTT
>NW_013762978.1:0-882 GCF_000517525.1 Limulus polyphemus
ATCAACCCCTGCCCGTTCAAAGCTAGAAACATCAACAACATACAGACTTATAACAACTCCTGCCAGTACCAGGTTAGATACAACAACACATTAAAGGCTTTCAACAACCCGTGCCAGTACCAGGTTAGATACAAAAACAAATAAAATACTTACAAGAACTCCTGCCAGTATCAGGTTAGATACAACAACACATTAAAGACTTTCAAAAACCCGTGCCAGTACCAAATTAGATACAAAAACACGTTGAATACTTACCACAACTCCAGCCAGTACCAGAATAGATACAAAAACACATAAAAGACTTACAACAACCCCTGCCCGTTCAAAGTTAGAAACATCAACACAATACAGACTTATAACAACTCCTGACAGTACCAGGTTAGATACAACAACACATTAAATACTTTCAACAACCCCTGCCCGTTCAAAGCTAGAAACATCAACAAAATACAGACTTATAACAACTCCTGCCAGTACCAGGTTAGATACAACAACACATTAAAGACTTACAACAACCCGTGCAAGTACCAGAATAGATACAAAAACACATAAAATACTTACAACAACTCCTGTAATATCAGAAAAGATACAACAACACATTAAAGACTTACAACGACCCCTGACCGTTCAAAGCAAGAAACAACAACACAATAACGACTTATAACAACTCCTGCCTGTACCAGGTTAGATACAAACACATTAAAGACTTTTAACAAACCGTGCCAGTACCAGGTTAAATACAAAAACAAATAAAATACTTACAACAACTCCTTCCAGTATCATGTTAGATACAACAACACATTAAATACTTTCAACAACCCCTGCACGTTCAAAGCTAAAATTATCAACACAATAACGATTTATAACAACTCCTACCTGTAC
>NW_013762979.1:0-881 GCF_000517525.1 Limulus polyphemus
ATGTTGTATAGACTAGATTACATTGTGTTGTATAGACTAGATTACATGATGTTGTATAGACTAGATTACATGATGTTGTATAGACTAGATTACATGATGTTGTTTAGACTAGATTACATTGTGTTGTATAGACTAGATTACATGATGTTGTATAGACTAGATTACATGATGTTGTATAGACTAGATTACATGATGTTGTTTAGACTAGATTACATGATGTTGTATAGACTAAATTACATTGTGTTGTATAGACTAGATTACATTGTGTTGTATAGACTAGATTACATGATGTTGTTTAGACTAGATTACATGATGTTGCTTAGACTAGATTACATGATGTTGTATAGACTAGATTACATGATGTTGTATAGACTAGATTACATGATGTTGTATAGACTAAATTACATTGTGTTGTATAGACTAGATTACATTATGTTGTATAGACTAGATTGCATGATCTTGTATAGACTAGATTACATGATGTTGTATAGACTAGATTACATGATGTTGTATAGACTAGATTACATGATGTTGTATAGACTAGATTACATTGTGTTGTATAGACTAGATTACATGATGTTGTGTAGATTAAATTACATTGTGTTGTATAGACTAGATTACATGATGTTGTATAGACTAGATTACATGCTGTTGTATAGATTAAATTACATTGTGTTGTATAGACTAGATTACATGATGTTGTATAGACTAGATTACATGATGTTGTATAGACTAGATTACATGATGTTGTATAGACTAGATTACATGATGTTGCATAGACTAGATTACATGCTGTTGTGTAGATTAAATTACATTGTGTTGTATAGACTAGATTACATGATGTTGTGTAGATTAAATTACATTGTGTTGTATAGACTAGA
>NW_013762980.1:0-879 GCF_000517525.1 Limulus polyphemus
GAACGTCTCACGTGCTCGACTCAACAATACTGAGTTCAATTACACATTGTTGCCGTCAATTTGTGACCGTCTTATATATATATAATACTACACTATATCTAGAAGGATCCCGAGATTTAAGAAAAGGACGTGAATGTTCGAGAACGACGTGTCGTGATACTAGTCACGTGACCTCTGCTGACGCAACAATATATATGATAATAAGGTAAAAGATATTTAAAATTGTGCCATGAAATTTTGCTCTTAGGTGGCTATCTTAGAACACACCGTATTAAAGATACAGATGAATGTACGTTGTGCTATCAAACGAACACTTATGTTTATATATATTTCACAGTTTAATTGTATTTCACCAGCTTGCATATGTTTTCTGTATTTCTTACCTTGAGGTAAACATAACTTAATAATTAATAATATTTCATTGTTAAAAGTGATTTTCAATTATAATTAATCATACTTGTCATACGTTATTGTTTTGTTTTTAATGCTGTATTATTTCTTCAGTAATCCCCTAAGCTTCGGTTTTCAGGAAATCGAAACGTTTATAACATTTCAACCACAACACTATTGATCTTGAAAAACCCCTAAGGGACTAAGTAAAGAATACATTGTACAAAAAATAAAATAGGCCTAATCATATAAAATAGGCCTAATAATTATATCGTATGACAAGTTTGATTAATTATAATCTTGCTTCGTCAGTTTATAAAAGACGTTGAAATATCAATTACTTATATACGTTTCAGATGATATTAAGTGAATGCAGGGTTATAAATGAATAGAATTCTGTTGGGCAGTAAAAAATTCTTTCTCGGTTAATTTGGGACAAACAAGTCTCTAACAAAGGAAACCGGTTTAATTCACTGGCAAGTCTCTAAC
>NW_013762981.1:0-882 GCF_000517525.1 Limulus polyphemus
TTTACCTCGCCGACCACATTTTATCCGGAAAGTCACGTCTGAGAGACGATCCACTATGTCATATGGGCCTTCCCATGGAGAAGACAACTTAGGAGACTTCCCTTTGGTCTTCCTGGGATTATACAACCACACATTGTCTCCTGGTTCAAAGCTGACTTCAGTAGATCTCTTATCATAAGATAGCTTCATTGAATCAGCAGACTTTTTCAAGTTTGAACGCACTTGATGGTGAATATCATCCATCCTTTCCGATAACACTTTCACAAACTCTGACACATTCTCAGGCAACTCTTCATAAGGTGGGCGTCCTGTTACAGATCCACTGGCAACCGAAGTTCCCGACCAAACATCAAATTTGCTGGAGTGTATCCAGTGGTTTCATGCTCTGCTGTCCTATAGACCATCAACAGTGGAGGAAGTAAGACATCCCAGTCATCTTGGTGGCTATTACAAAACTTTGCCAATTCCTGTCCCAGTGTCCAGTTGTACTTTTCTACCATCCCATCAGACTGTGGGTGCAGTGGCGTTGTCCTGGTCTTTCTTATGCCAAACAACTTGCAGCATTCTTGGAACAGAGCTGATTCAAAGTTACGGCCTTGATCTGAATGCAGTTCATATGGCATACCAAATCTGAAGAAGAAATCACTAATAGCCGAAGCTACAGTTGTAGCTTCCTGATTTGGTATTGCATATGCTTCAGGCCACTTGGTGAAATTATCCTTCACCACACAAATGTACTTGTTTCCAGCACGAGTTTGGGGCAGAGGACCAGCAATGTCGACGGCTACTCTTTCCATTGGTGCACTAACTTGATATACCTTCATTAGAGCACGTCCCTTATGTTTGGGTCCCGTTTTAGCACAACATGCACTGCATGTTCTG
>NW_013762982.1:0-882 GCF_000517525.1 Limulus polyphemus
AAGTTTCGTCAACCTGATTTTACAATTTATCGCTGCAAAAAACATTAATTTCTGTTTTAGCTTTTACGCAGTCTTTCACTGCCAAATTAGGGACGGCTAGCGCAGATAGCTCTCGTGTAACTTTGCGCGAAATTCAAAACAAACCAAACTAGCTTTTAGGTCGCGACGTGAAATATATTTTAGATAAAAATATATTTCAGAAATAACGATTTATACAACTGTAAACAATGCACAGAAATAGAATTCACTGCTGTCTTGTGGAGAAATGGTCAAACTTTATAAAGTCATGACAAATTCTATTCTTATTTCAACAGCTTCTTCGTTGTTTTAGACTTAAGATTAACAACCAACGTTTGTCGAATCCAATAGGAGATGATCTAAAAATAGTGAAAAGGAAACCTGTACGTCTCTCGATGTGGAAGATTTAAACACCTAAGTTGGTGCTTTCATCGAGCGTGATTATTTTGGTATCTCTGTACCTATTTCTCTGAAATTATGAGACAGTTGCTTAGAAAGCCTCTTAGTAATATTCGTACACACTTTTAAACTTTGTCGTAAGTATCACACAGAAATTCGGATGAGTGGTTAAAAGCTATTATTTCATAAAACTGTATCTATTATCAGCTATTTTGATACATAAGTATTTTAATGAAATAAAAACAGACTTCAAATTTTAGATAATATCTTGCATGTTATTTACAATAACGTTTCAGTCACAATCCTAACTAAGAATTCTACACCCAGCAAGCTGTTGTAGTCCTGTTTATGACCCCAAAACCAAAAATAACAGAAAGGTAAATTTATAGCCAAACTAAGTTTCCTTTTATAACTCAAATTTAAATATATATCGTACTGTCTATTCAGCTCAAAATTAGAGACGGC
>NW_013762983.1:0-882 GCF_000517525.1 Limulus polyphemus
AAAGTACAGATCTTCTGAAGATACTAAAGTACAGATCTTCTGAAGATACCAAAGTACAGATCTTTTGAAGATACCAAAGTACAGATCTTCTGAAGATACCAAGGTACAGATCTTCTGAAGATACTAAAGTACAGATCTTCTGAAGATACTAAAGTACAGATCTTCTGAAGATACCAAAGTACAGATCTTCTGAAGATACCAAGGTACAGATCTTCTGAAGATACTAAAGTACAGATCTTCTGAAGATACTAAAGTACAGATCTTCTCTAGGAATGATGTTGGTTTGCTTCATAAAACAGCGTTCTAGATCTGTGTCTAGTCACATGGACGAATAATTACGTCATACACCTACATAAACATCACGACGAAGACAGACACCTTCTGAGAAGTAGCGGGATCAGTCCTTTTAAAGAAACCGTTATCTAATAGCAGTTTAGAGAACAGTTGCCATGGTTACTTACATACAAGATAGTAGAATATTCGTTAAATACATACCTCTCTAAGAAGAACGCGTTCCTTAAACTCACGTTGATTAATCTTGTCTTCTGTCTATCTTCGTGGACGAACTTTGTGATGAGTTGTTCATAAGGTCAGAGTGACCATAGAGTGTGAAACATTGTATACAAAACTAGACACAAGGAAGGAACAGTCCATATGATTGGATTAAAAACCGTCCTTAAAGTTATTATTAGTACCTACAGTAATATGGAGCTGTCCATACCAATATGTCAACTGTCATCAGTCCAGCTAGGTCAGAGTTACAGTTAACAAAGTTTGTTGTACAACAACGTCCATACCAGTATGTCAACTGTCATCAGTTCAGGTAGGTCAGAGCTAAAGTTAACAAAGTTTGTTGTACAACAACGTCCATACCAGTATGTC
>NW_013762984.1:0-2444 GCF_000517525.1 Limulus polyphemus
TAGGTGTAACTCTAGTTACAGAATTTATAACCAACATACTCATCCTTAGCCTTACTTGGTTCAACTACGCCATCACAACCTAGGTGTAACTCTAGTTACAGAATTTATAACCACCATACTCATTTTAGCCTTACTTGGTTCAACTACTCCATAAATATCAAGGTGTAACTATAGTTACCGAATTTATATCCAACATACACATCTTTAGCCTTACTTGGTACAACTACTACATGAACACGTAGGTGTAACTAGAGTTACCAAATTTATAACCTACATACTCATCTTCAGCCTTACTTGGTACAACTACTCCATAAATACCTAGGTGTAACTCTAGTTACAAAATTTATAACCACCATACTCATCTTTAGCCTTACTTCGTACAACTGCTCCAGGAACACTTAGGTGTAACTATAGTTTCCGAATTTATAACCACAATATTCATCTTTAGCCTTACTTGGTACAACTAATCCATGAAACCAAGTTGTAACTCTAGTTACAGAATTTTTAACCACCATACTCATCTTTAGCCTTACTTGGTACAACTACTCCATGAACACCTAGGTGTAACTCTTGTTACAGAATTTATAACCACCATACTCATCCTTAGCCTTACTTGGTTCAACTACTCCATCAACACCTAGGTGTAACTCTAGTTACATAATTTATAACCACCATACTGATTTTAGCCTTACTTGGTTCAACTACTCCATAAATATCAAGGTGTAACTATAGTTACCGAATTTATATCCAACATACGAAGTAAGGCTAAAGATGAGTGTAGTAGTTGTAGAACACCTAGGTGTAACTCTAGTTACCGAATTTATAACCACCACACTCATCTTTAGCGTTATTTGGTACAACAACTCCACGAAATCCTAGGTGTAACTGTAGTTACCGAATTTGTAACCGGAGTTGTTTTACCAAATAACGCTAAAGAAGAGTATGGGGGTTACACATTCGGTAACTAGAGTTACACCTAGGTGTTCATGGAGTAGTTGTACCAAGTAAGGCTAAAGATGAGTGTGGTGGTTTAAATTCGGTAACTAGAGTTACACCTACGTGTTCGTGGAGTTGTTGTACCAAGTAAGGCTAAAGATGAGTGTTGTGGTTTAAATTCGGTAACTAGAGTTACACCTACGTGTTCGTGGAGTTGTTGTACCAAATAACGCTAAAGATGAGTATGGGGTTCATGGAATAATTTTACTAAGTAAGGCTAAAGATGAGTATGGTGATTATAATTTCGGTAACTAGAGTTGAACCTAGGTGGTGATGGAGTAGTTGTACCAAGTAAGGCTAAAGAGGAATATGGTGGTTATAAATTTGATAACTAGAGTTACACCTAGGTTTCATTGAGTAGTTGTACCAAGTAAAGCTGAAGATGAATATGGTGGTTATGAATTTTTTAAGTAGAGTTACACCTAGGTTTCATGGAGTAGTTGTACCAAATAACGCTAAAGATGAGTATGGTGGTTTTAAATTCGATAACTAGAGTTACACCTACGTGTTCGTGGAGTTGTTTTACCAAATAACGCTAAAAAAGAGTATGGGGGTTACACATTCGGTAACTAGAGTTACAACTAGGTGTTCATGGAAAAGTTGTACCAAGTAAGGCTAAAGATGAGTATGGTGATTATAAATTCGGTAACTAGAGTTACACCTAGGTGTTCATGGAGTAGTTGTACCAAGTAAGGCTGAAGATGAATATGGTGGTTATAAATTCGGTAACTAGAGTTACACTTAAGTGTTCATGGAGTACTTGTACGAAGCAAGGCTAAAGATGAGTATGGTGGTTATAAATTTTGTAACTAGAGTTACACCTAAGTGTTCATGGAGTAGTTGTACCATGTAATGCTGAAGATGAATATGGTGGTTATAAATTCTGTAACTAGAGTTACACCTAGGGTTCATGGAGTAGTTGTACCAAGTAAAGCTGAAGATGAATATGGTGGTTATGAATTTTTTAAGTAGAGTTACACCTAGGTTTCAAGGAGTAGTTGTACCAAATAACGCTAAAGATGAGTATGGTGGTTTTAAATTCGATAACTAGAGTTACACCTACGTGTTCGTATGAGTATGGTGGTTATAAATTCGGTAACTAGAGTTACACTTAAGTCTGTAGCCTTACTTGGTACAACAACTCCACGAACACCTAGGTGTAACTCTAGTTATAGAATTTATATCCACCATAATCTCAAGTAAGGCTAAAGTTTTGGTTAAAAATTCTGTAACTAGAGTTACAACTAGGTTTCAAGGAGTAGTTGTACCAAGTAAGGCTAAAGATGAGTATGGTGGTTATAAATTCGGAAACTCGAGTTACACCTAAGTGTTCATGGAGTAGTTGTACCATACTCATCTTTAGCCTTACTTGGTACAACTACTCCATGAAAACCTAAGTGTAAATCTAGTTACCGAATTTATAACCACCATACCTCATCTTTAGCTTA
>NW_013762985.1:0-4487 GCF_000517525.1 Limulus polyphemus
TAAGGAAATAGAATTTGAAAAGGTTTTTGTTGTACAAAACTTGAAGATAGCTTTTATATACGGAAACATCTGTTGGATGAGTTCTTGCACAGATCTTAAAATAAAACGTTGATAAATTGAAACATCAGCTCATGCAGATACGTAAATCTTGAAAGTCGAGTTGTTCAAAAATTGAAAATAGCGTTGATAACTGGACCAATTGTTGGTTGAAATGTTGCAAAAGAAATATCTGCTGAAGCTTTTCGCCAGACACTAATCATAGCAGAACCGTCTGGAAAATGATCTATAAGAAATAGTACAGCTTATAAAATGAGTCAGATCACCGTAGGCCAGTAAGGCAATCACTGATTGGCATGTCCTTTAGCCAATCAGGAAATGTCACAAACCTACTGAAGGATGTGTAGATTGTATAGGAATTCTTTCTGGCGGCAAATGACATGTTTATGTGTTTAAATAAAGGTGGCTTCCAAAGTATAGAAATGAAAGGTCAACCGACCATTTGCAATAATTTCAAACTTGCTATCCGTGTAGTTGTCAGCACCAGTCGCGTTCACTAGTAAATGCTGGCCAATCGCTGATTCACATTTTGGTGGTAGAACTTTTGTTTTACAGGAGCGACATGGTAAATTCTTTTCTTTCACACTCTTAGTTCTTATGGATGTGGGTACATGTTGTTTGCGACCTAAGTACCAACATTCGCAGTGGCACGAAAATTCATAAATAACCATACTTTTCAGTGTTGGAGGTATCGCATCTTTGTGTGTTGAAGGCAACAACTTACATGTGGAATAAGTATCGAAACCCGGTTTCAGGTGTTGTAAGTCCGTAGACATACCACCGTGCCACAGGGGGAGGTGGCTTCCATTTATCAACGTTATATTTTAAGATCTGTGCAAGAACTCAGCTGACAGATGTTTCCGTATATAAAAGAAATATAATTTCTGATTTGTCAACAGATATTTAAACTAATATATATATTTGAATAATTATAAGGTATACTATTACTAAAGTAAAATTATAATATACTATTTTGAATTTATGTAGATTTGAACAACTTATGTTTAAACAGTTTTGATATTATGTTTGTTTGTAATTAAGCACAAATCTATACAAATGGGCTATCTGGTATTGAAACCCGCATTCTACCATTGTAAGTCGCTAGACATACTGCTGTGCCACTGGGGGTGGGCTCGATACTATGTATAATGTAAACATGTCTCGTTTAACGTTTATTTTCTGTCAGACTCAATTTTAAGCATTTCAGCCCCCACTTGGTTAAAGGTCGATATACCATGAACTGTGAACTTTATCTTGTGAGCTGTCCTGGACATTCATGACATATTCTTTGAATTAAGGCTAAGACCCAAACCAGTGTTTTTAAGTTTTCGATAGGTTTTACTTCTCTAATTCATATATCATATAACATATAATTATCTGTCCTGAAAAACACTTAATATTTATGATACCTAAAGTTCCAATTTCAAAAATAAAACCATAACTTCAATGAGACAGTCACATTGTTATTCGATAACCTATTGTGTTTTTTTATGACTTAAGTAACGATTTAGTGCACATTTATCATACTCTAGTTTATTGGTATAGATTTTGATTCTATATTTAATTTGCATCATATATTTTTGTATTTTCTGACATTTTATATGTAAAACACTTAATTATATCGCTAATTCATTTGTTCCGTAGTTTCACTTTTATAATTATTATGTTGTATAACATACTTTTACATCTATTCGCCTTGAAAAAGATGTTTATTTAAGTCTCTAAACAATTTATAATATATAATAATTTAAATTTCATGTTTAGCTGTCAAAGTTAATCTACATAATTGTTCCACTAAAATATCTATGTGAATATTTATATTTCACCATTACTACTGTAGAAATTAAAATTATAATCTTACCTTTCTGTAGATATTTTCATAAATCTTTATGAACATGTTGACAGATTTCTACTAAAACTAATAGAATTTCCACTTTTATCTGAGATGAACATTGCAGGTATACTATAGAAAAGTGACAGATTCAGTGCTTATTTTGTCTGGTGCACTACAACTGATAGCATGTCGATGAAGATTACCTCTCACGTGTAAAACTCACAGAAAGACCAGTTTCTCAGCTGTTCACATAAAATTATTCTGTGTTATTCCTTACATTATTTACTTAAAAATTATTTTGTGGATTAGTAGCATTGATGTAAAGTAGTAAGACAGTCGACGGCAAAAAAAAAAATACTACACAGGTGAGTGATATATTTCTTATTTTTGTTATCTATTCTTTATTTATTATTATAGAAGTAACTAAAAATTTAAAACTTACAAACTTTTAGGCTTGATAAGGCTAAATTATGTAAAAAAAAATAAAATATAATGAAAATAATAATAAAATTTGCAAACGAGTTACACTTGCTAGGATTAACAGCTCACGAGTAACACGAGCTTTATGCAACTCGGTTAGTGTAACATTTGCTTCATGTTACCGCATATTTTGATATTTCTTATGGTGGGAATTTTAAAAATCATGGCCAAAAAGGCAATAAATCAATGAAATTTAATTATAAACGGCTGTACATGGTTAAGAAGTTTAAAGTATTTAGTGTAAAGAAATACTAGAAAGAACAAATGACAATTTTGATTTATTTTGTATTTTTCTGGTGGTTACGAGGTCGGTCAAATTGATGTAGTCTGTACTGAGTAAGAATAGAACAAATAAGAGATAAAATATAAAGATTTATCGAAAACAGAGAGAGTTAAACTGACGGTCTGGACCGTCAATAAGGGCCACTGCGCCACAGTTAATGCGGCCCTGCATATGTCATGTAATACGTTTTCTCAAGCATACTATCTTAATTTGTAGGTAAATCCATCATTGAACGAGATAAATATTATACACAGCTAATAATTTACATTATATACTTTTACAATTATCTGTTGCTTTATGCACAAAACACTTATTAATATCTCATATTCATTAGTTTTTATTTCCCCACGAGAACATAGTGGCAGCTAAAGTTGAATTTCTATCTGCTCAAGTCACGTGATTAGAGAGCTAGAAAATGTTTTTTCTCTCCAACTAAATTGTAAATTATCTGTAAAAGCACGTGTTATAAAACACATGCCATTCAATGAATTGAAATCTAAGCTATCTATTGGTTATAAATTTAATAGGATTCGGCCTTAGAAAAATCTGTTAACAAATTGTAATTTACAGCAAGGTAGAGATAGGCGTGGAGATTGAATCAAAACTAAATATTCCTTTGACGTTTTAATGATTATTTATCCGTTCATTTGAACTATTAAATGTGCTTTTTACATAAGAAAGCCTTAAATTACAAAAGTTTATAAAACTTCAACAGAAAGTAATTATTATTTTTTAAAACTTAATGTACAAATAGCTTTATAACATATTCCCTAAATATCTTTGCACTGCTTGCTGAACTGTTTTATTGACCTACCTAGTCAGTAAATGACAACATAAAGTAACTAATATATCATGGGGCATGATATGACCATTAATGTTTTATATAACTAAGTGAATGAAAATTAAATTGTTACCCTTAACTTTACGTAGAAAATAGAGCTAAGAACAACGAGGGGATGATATTTTATTTTGGCATATCTTTTTTAAATGTAATTGTTAAATTACTTGCATTCATGAACACATGCAATACACGTGCATATTTCTTATATTATGCAACATAGAATATTTCGTGAAAATAATTTTTATGTTTTAATTATCTCAGTAATGGGCGTTCTGAAACATGGAAAGAAAATATGAAAGTGGCTTCCAGAAAAGGAAAAAACAAAGGCAGGAACTAGAAAAGAAAAAATCTGCTTTAGATAAAGTTCCTAAGCTATCCCAGTTTTTCTCAACTTGTAAGGAAACAGAGGAGCAGAAAAACCCAACCAGCCCTTTCAAGGATTGGTGATTCTCAACCCATTGTAGCAACTAAAAATTCTAGCACAAGTGCAGTATCATCCCTTGATTCGTAAAAGGAAAGAGCATGTCAGATTGAAAATATCTCTACTAATTCTGGCGAGGAAGACGATCTCTCTCTCGTCTGATCCAGCGTTATGGCCAGCGGACAGGAAAAGAATAATAGAATTTTGGACTCGCAAAAATATGATTCCAGAACAAAATATAGCAGCACAAGATTTTTCACCGTCAAAGAGAGGTATGCATTCAACAGATGTTCAGAGATGCTGTTCATTGGACCTTTTAAAGATTATACTAAAAAACGACGAAACAAAAAATAAAAAGTATTTCGCGATTGGTCGCACGGCTCTAGAGCTATACAAAACCATGAAAAAGTAAAGTTTGTCTCATCCAGCAGTGCACTAGTTTCTATGTTATTAGTTGGATTCAAAGTTAAACAATTATTTAGAAAACGAAATACGATATTGGTGGGAGATATTGTTAAATGTCTAAAATTTTTGTGTGGAAAAGAATTAGCACTTAGAAGGGATAGAGAGG
>NW_013762986.1:0-1067 GCF_000517525.1 Limulus polyphemus
TTCGTGGAGTTGTTGTACCAAAACTTGGTACAACTACTCCATAAACACCTAGATGTAACTATAGTTTCCGAATTTATAACCATCATACTCATCTTTAGCCTTACTTGGTACAACTACTCTATAAACACCTAGGTGTAATTATAGGTACCGAAATTGTAACCACCATACTCATCTTTAGCGTTATTTCGTACAACTACTCCATGAACACTTATGTGTAACTCTAGTTACCGAATTTATAACCACCTTATTCATCTTTAGCCTTACTTGGTACAACAATTCCATGAACACCTAGGTGTAACTATAGTTATCGAATTTATAACCACCATACTCATTTTTAGCCTTACTTGGCACAACTACTCCATGAATACCTAGGTGTAACTATAGTTACCGAATTTATAACCACCATACTCATCTTTAGCGTTATTTGGTACAACAACTCCACGAATACCTAGGTGTAACACTAGTTACCGAATTTATAACCACCATACTCATCTTTAGTCTTACTTGGTACAACTACTCCATGAACACCTAGGTTTAACTATAGTTACATAATTTATAACCACCATACTCATCTTTAGCGTTATTTCGTACAACTACTCCATGAACACTTATGTGTAACTCTAGTTACCGAATTTATAACCACCTTATTCATGTTTAGCCTTACTTGGTACAACAACTCCATGAACAACTAGGTGTAACTATAGTTACCGAATTTATAACCATCATACTCATCTTTAACCTTACTTGGTTCAACTACTCCATAAACACCTAGGTGGAACTCTAGTTACCAAATTTATAACCACCATTCTCAGCTTTAGCGTTATTTGGTACAACAACTCCACGAACGCCTAGGTGTATTTCTAGTTACCGAATTTATAACCACCATACTCGAATTTAACGTTAAAGGCTAAAGATGAGTATGGTGGTTATAAATTTGGTATCTATAGTTACACCTAGGTGTTCATGGAGTAGTTGTACCAAGTAAGGATAAAGATGAGTATGTTGGTTATAAATTTGATAACTATAGTTACACCTAGTTGTTCATGGAGTAGTTGTACCAAGTAAGG
>NW_013762987.1:0-1076 GCF_000517525.1 Limulus polyphemus
TGATGAATTAATGAAGGACAACTCTGTGCTTAAATTCACCCACGAAATAGCCACTGACAAAACCATCAATTTTCTTTTTTTGTTAGAAAGATCCATTTAAATTGTTGAACAGTTTCTTGTAAAAACAAAGTGGGAGCTGTTGGAAACCACAAGAGTAGACATACATTGTCAAGATCATTAACGTAGAGACTAAGTAGGATTAACGTACCAGATAGAAGTTTAGGCGTTAAGTTTATTTTTACAATAACGTTTTAAAGTTTAAGGCATGATAGTAAAATTTAGTCAGTGTAAGGTCCAGGTGTAGATTAGTTTTAGAGTAATTTATAATAATCCTTGAACTTATGTGGTAATTAGTGGTGTTTTCATAACAGGGTGATTGTATATAATTCCCATGAAATATGCTTTGATATAATTTCCAGAAAAATTATGAAGACATACGTCCAGTCATTGAATACGCATGAATAAACATAGTAGCCAAACACATTAATAAACTTCAACCAGTACAAAACACCTTACTCACTACAGCATACAAAATATCATGATCCACATAATAATGTACAATTATGCAAACATACAAACCATCTCCGATAGACTTTTATATAATTCGCTAAATTACTTCGCGAAAAATTGGCAAAAAAAGGACCTACTATACGAATTACATACATGATGAAGATAGACCTAAGTATCTCTCGCCAATTAACGTATATCTTACAAATAAGAACTTAACAAGGCCACTTAACAAGGCAAGACCAAAAATCTCACATTGGTTTTAAGCTGATACAACATTACTAAATGGTTCACGATTAGTATTGGAACTAATGAAGTGTGTAAATGTATGTTGAACTTTTCGCCATGGACAGAACTCTGTAATATAAGAGGTAAATATTTGTGTTAAATATACTGAACCCTTTGTCTATGTTGGTTTTGGGGTAAGTTCGGTTTACTCTGGCCCTCATGTCGTATGCATATTTATAATTCAAAGAACCTAAATAAACAATAGTACAAGAGAGAGGAAGAGGTCACTTGAACCTGATCCTCCCAGGCCTTCCAGACCTAAATTCCTATACCGTAACGAT
>NW_013762988.1:0-882 GCF_000517525.1 Limulus polyphemus
TTTGGTGTGACGGGGATTCGAACCCGCGACCCGCAGACTGCGAGTCGAACGCTCTAACCACCTGGCCATGCCGGGCCCACTAGTTTAGAAGTGTTTTACGTGCTACGCCAAATAAGGTAATGTAACTAACAATAATAAGTCGTAACATGTATTCTCGTCAAACAATTATTACAGCTGTGTACGACTTATACTAACGGGAAAGTAATATAACCTATTTTTGCTTGAGAATATGTGAAATTATGATAAAAAAACGGAATATTTGAAGTTCGTTAATAGAAAGGTAATTCATTAATTTTGACAGGACTTGTTAACTGATATGATAAAACAGTTTGCACATCTACAGCATTAAAACAATATTTTATAAACAGCTAGCAGTGTTACCCGGCGTTGCCCAGGTTTTCGAAAAAAAAAGTATTCTCTCTGTTTCCCCTTTCCATATTTCTATACGTAAAAAATATTTTGTGAATTTATAAAGAAAAAAAAACAACCTTAGGTTTGATTTTTGGAAATAAACTAAGTATGTAATATATAATATGTATTTAATATAAAATTGTAAGTTTAATATATTTTTATGAATGTGATACTGTATTCAACATCTTGACATTGGCGTATGAAATATACTGTTACGACAGCGGAAGTCACGTGACGCTAATAACACGTCATGAGATTCTCGAAGGATCTTGACTTTTCCTTACAACTCTAGTCTTTTCTAGGCGCCCTCTATTTTAGTATATAAGCCCGGCAAATAAAGCGGAGAGGTAATTGCAGATAGACAGATTGGAAAGATAGACCAGTATAATTATGATATTGAATACAGAGAAGGAAAATCTCATGGAAATGCTGGTGGACTGAGCCGAAGACCCTGCGAAAATGACTGCAGAC
>NW_013762989.1:0-1596 GCF_000517525.1 Limulus polyphemus
AGTAGGTACTATTACGTATTAGAATATCAAATAGCCTGAAATTGAGTTAAATGATGTTATAGATTTAGCAGTTAAGTAAAAGCCGATATATAGTCAGTTTATAATATTTACCAACAATATTGATACATACAGTTTTGTTTTTTAACACAAATATGTTTTAATATACACACAACAATAGAATTTACAATAACAGTTATTATAAATAGTTATTACAAGCAATATAAAGTATTCTCTCTAGTCTGGAACTTGTTCGATATCTTATGGAGGGTTAGCGATGAGCGAGTTGATTACGAGTTGACGTAGGTATAATTCACTTAGCAGTGAACTAGCTAGCTTTGTCCTTCGTTATTTACCAGCCACACATCCCGACGTTATGTAAGGTTTTCGTAAACATACTAGTGTCCGATGAGAATCCACTGAAGTTAAATGAGTTGTAATTATCGAACTTTGTAAATGCTCTTGTCCAAATATATAAAGTTTTCAGATTGATAAGCTTTATAACAATCACAGTTATAGCTTCCGCAGTTTATAGCACACTGACTATAGCAAACTAATAATAGATACTCTCTTTTGGCGCGTCGCCTTAGTCATATTTATAGGCTTTCTAGAAAATTCAGATTACGTAACAATATAAAGCTACATTTTAGCGTTTATGTACATATATTGTTGATTATTAGTCTCGAGAAACTTCTAGAATTGGCGTGAGTTTCGCAATACATATTTAACACTATAAGGTATGTATATTTCTAAATATAAACTTAATCTAAATAAACGTAGATATTAAAATAAATATATCATAATAAATTCGTCACAGTATGAATTAAAGTCATATTAAATCATAAGAGTATAATTTATAATGTATTATGAAACATTTTTCCGAAGACAAGTTCGACATAAGAATCAATTGTATGTGGATAAGTGTCCAGAACATATATAGGTGAGTGGCGCAGCTAAGGAAATGTGGCTGAAAAATTGTGTTTCCCACTTTACCTTCATTTTAAAGAATGGTGACAAGTCAAAATTATGCTTTATCATCTTTTAAACAATTCGTAGACCAACTGAGTTCGAGAACCCAGTGTCCAAGAGTATAAAGATGTGTTTACATGATACTACTTTGCCGTCAATACTACACTTACATTTTCACAAGTTATTTGTTAATTACTTGAGAAAACATGTGAATTATTAAATATATAATATTTTAAATTTTATGCTAAAATTACGACTCGTTCACTGTGATTTTCAGATCACTTTCCGATCACAGTGAAATCCTTTCACGCAAAATCCCCTACTACATATTAGTGTGTCTACATATTAAACAAAAAGTGTGAGAGAGAATGTAAAATGCTACAGTTTATTTCATTTTGGAAAAAAGAAGAAACCCAGTGATAATTTGTAGATTTGAAGATTCCCAAAAGTATATTCAATGTAAAACCATGTTTAATTCCATTATTACAAACGCAGTTAAATTAATGAAAATTTCGATAGGTGCAAATAGAAGAATGGATATACTACAATAGTTCTGTTGTATGTTACAGAAGGTAATAACTGAATACCGGCTTTCTCCAAATTAAAAATAAGGTTAGATTAACAGGTCTC
>NW_013762990.1:0-880 GCF_000517525.1 Limulus polyphemus
GAGTAGCCCAGAGTTGGTGGTGATGACTAGCTGCCTTCCCTCTAGTCTCATACTGCTAAATTAGGGACGGCTAGCGCAGATAGCTCTCGTGTAGCTTTGCGCGAAATTAAAAAACAAACAAACAAACTATTGTCATTTAGGATAATCTCATTACATGCGATGGATAAAGTAAAGACATACAGTCGACGTTATTTTATATAACCTAAAAGACTAACTAGCATACTCAAATACTACTATTTAATATTTATTAATTAGATTTTGAGTTTTACCTTACGCCTAAAGTATATCGGAGTTAACTCTTCGGTCATTTGTATTCACATAACAGAAACTAATAAAAGAATAATAATTGGAATATATAATGCTATATCTATGACGAAGCAAAAGTACTGTTATAAAATAGTGTTAATCATCCCTCAGTTAACTAATCGTTCAGCCTACGCATGTCATTTGATAAAAGTGGCTTTAGATTTTTATGGTTCATGACATTAATCTTTAGTATGGAGGTTGGTCACCACGAGCAGTAAGAACAGCCTGGCTTATGTTGCATGATTAAAATCAGAATGTGGATAAAGTAATAAAGTACTATTGACCACTCCCATTGAAATATTTTTTTTTCAGAGCTTCTTCATTGTCTAAAAGTATTTGTAAAACTACAAGAGCATCCTATACATCTTCGATAAGACTGAAGTTTGGTAAACGTGCAGACCACTTTATTCGGTCAAGTTCTCCCTTCCCGTCCCTTTTTAAAAGATGTGTGACGATCGGTTTATTAGTGTCGGGGCAAGCGTTATTATCTATTAGGTGCCCGGCATGGCCAGGTGGTTAGGGCACTCGACTCGCAATCTGCGGGTCGCGGGTTCGAATCCCCGTCACACCAAAC
>NW_013762991.1:0-2139 GCF_000517525.1 Limulus polyphemus
GCAGCTAGTCATCACCACCCACCGCCAACTCTTGGGCTACTCTTTTACCAACGAATAGTGGGATTGACCGTTACATTATAACGCCCCCACGGCTGAAAGGGCGAGCATGTTTGGTGTGACGGGGATTCGAACCCGCGACCCTCAGATTGCGAGTCGAGCGCTCTAACCACCTGGCCATGCCGGGCCAAATTAAATATTTGCCAGATTTAGTTATACGCCGACAAATGTAGCAGGATTGATTCAAATTTGTTTAAAACGATCTAAGACATGTAACCCGTTTCTTCAGCCGTTCCAGCACATCTAGGAATTTTTTTTTGCCTTCAGCTGGTCAGTCCTCGGAACTGGCCTGGCAGCTGTCTTTCTCAGATCTTCGATAATGGGAAATCGTCAAACAACTTGAAGATCTATTCTTCTGAGACGCAAGTCAGCTGTTTCAACTCGAAGTACGTCTTTTTTAACTCATTTAGTATCCATCGTATCGATTTGTCGACGATTTGGCCATAGACTCTCCAAAGCTCGGTGGTTTTCTGTTTTTCTTTTTTGCGTCGATCTAATGGTGTGTGATTTGTCTTCGTTGTTAAACACGTGAGAAAAACGACATTTGGAAAAAAAGATGGTATGATTTATTTTACGTTTGTCGAAATTTTTAAACAGATTTTCAAATTTGTACGTACATACATTATTGAGTATTGGACACCAAGGAGTCACCAGAAATGACATTAAGAAAAAAAGTGCCATCCTTATGATGAGTTGTATGTGTATAAAGAATATGTAACAAGTTCAACATTATTTAGGAAGAACTAACACTGTTTATTATAATTCTGAGTGCGTCCAATCATTGAACAGGCTAGATATCCATACAAATGTATTTTATAGGAAGCAATGAATATCTTGTCTATGTATGTTAAGCTGTAAGACCCAGTTATGTTTGTTTGCTTCTCTCGGGAATTCGCACAAATCCACACAAGGGCAATTTGTGAAATTGAGAGATAAGAGGAAATACAGCTAGTCAACAGCACCCACCGCCAATCCTTGGGTCATTCTTGTATGCTGGAATAACTGAAGTTGGCCATCTCTTTTTCCAGAATACTCAAATCTCAAAGTGCGTTTGTTTTATGGTAACGGGTCGCGAACCACGAATCTCGGATTCACAGTCCGGGCACGTCAACCACGGGTCACGCCCGGTCCACTTTAAATTTGAAAGTGTCCAGTTGAGCGTCCTGAAACTGAATGAGTATTGGTGCACACTTTAAAAGTCTGTGAGTGTAGTTGAGCGTCCTGAAACTGAATGAGTATTGGTGCACACTTTAAAAGTCTGTGAGTGTAGTTGAGCGTCCCGAAACTGTATGAGTATTGGTGCACACTTTAAAAGTCTGTGAGTGTAGTTGAGCGTCCTGAAACTGTATGAGTATTGGTGCACACTTTAAAAGTCTGTGAGTGTAGTTGAGCGTCCTGAAACTGAATGAGTATTGGTGCACACTTTAAAAGTCTGTGAGTGTAGTTGAACGCCTTAGTTTTCTAATTTAACGCCATTTATTGTGTTTAGTTGAATGTCCTAATTATTAATTTGCTCAGTTGAATATCTTAATTTGTATATTTGCCTATGGTTGATTATCCTGAATGAACGACTTTATTAACAAAGTCTCCGATTCTATGTGTGACTAACTCAAAACTTAATAATTGAGCGCGTACCTTTCCAAAGACCCGCGAGTGTGTGTATCTAGTTGTACATCTTAAGTGTTTGTGTACAGTTGACCATCTTAAGAGTTTGTGTATTTTATGTGGACAACTTGATTATATGTGTTTTCAGTTGTACATATTGATCGTGCATGTACTTCACCTAACAACCTGTGATTGTGTGTATCAGTTAACAACCCGTGATTGTGTGTGTGTCAGTTGATAACCTGTGATTGTGTGTGTCAGTTAACAACCTCTGATTGTGTGTATCAGTTAACAACCTGTGATTGTGTGTATCAGTTAACAACCTTTGATTGTGTGTATCAGTTAACAACCTGTGATTGTGTGTATCAGTTAACAACCTTTGATTGTGTGTGTCAGTTAACAACATTAGATTGTGTGTGTCAGTTAACAACGTTAGATTGTGGGTGTCAGTTAACTAACCTTAGATTGTGTGTAGTC
>NW_013762992.1:0-904 GCF_000517525.1 Limulus polyphemus
CAGTAAGATTTACTGGAACAGAATAAAACAAGATTTTAACCCAATATATCATCAGATTTCATGAGACTCAACGGAATATGAAATCAGTCATCTGGTTCCCGAAGGTTTCAGTTTTGATTCTTTCTATACAATATAAATATTCTATGAAGGACTGGATATCTTATACAAACACTCTTTCCCTGCATGAAAACGAGCAAAGTTATTAAAAGAATTACTTCAAAACTCAGACATTTTTAAATAATAAATGGAAAAAAAAAGAGAAATCCTTTTAACTTTTAGTTTCGGGGAGAGAAGAAAAAAAAGAGCAAAGATGATCAAGATAATAAATTATTGCTACGTTGAAAAGATGAAATACCAACAAGGAATGTAAACTGGTTGATGTTGAAATCGATCAGTAAGCACTTTAACAATTGTGTTTTACGTTAGAAATTCAAGATTAAAATGGATCTGAGAGTTTATAAAGAAACGAAGCTAGTGATAACACAAGTTGCGCAGACATAAACGTGGAGAAAAAAGGCTATCTGTGCTCTACCCACCACGGGTATCGAAACTCGGTTTCTAGCGTTCTAAGTCCGCAGACATTCCGCTTTGCCACTGGGGGCGTGAAGAAAAGGTCAAGTGCTAAAACGTCATGTAAATATTGAAAGAAGTAGCTGAGTGGCAAGCATATGGAAAGGTGGAACAGAGAATGGAAACTTCGAGATAAATTATAAAAATAAATTACAAAGAATGGAAAAACTTCAAGATACAATATCAAAATAAATTACAGAGAATATAAAACTTCAAAATAAAATATGAAAATGAATTACAGAGAATGTAAAACTTCAAAATAAATTATGAAAATAAATTACAGAGAATGGAAACTTCAAGATACAATATCAAAATAATTACAGAGAATGAAAAC
>NW_013762993.1:0-881 GCF_000517525.1 Limulus polyphemus
AATAATTATTTGATGTGGAGAATATCGAACGGCACGTGTAATATATTGACGTCGAGAATATAGAAGGTGGACAGACGATTAGGTATAAAAGATATAAATAGCGTGAGACGAGCGGGAAGCAGCAGAACAGATAATATCGAAAGAGGATAAAATTGGCGTGAAGTTAAATACCGTAGATGTGATAGGCCTAACGTTTAATATGTCAGAGTGAAACTAACAGTAGGAAAAAAAATAACAAAAGTAATTTTATTCCGTCAAAGCATGGTTCTGAAGTAATTGAATCAGCCTGAATGCACTTTGACAAAAGGAACAGAGAATCTTCAAAAGAAGATCAAACGATTATGGTACTCGCGCCACAGTTGTAAGTGAATCACAGAGAGTACTAGTGCGATAGAAATAGAGAAGATAGATCTGCTTGTCAACTGAAATTCTAAAGTAATTTAATAGGCCTAAGTGGATATCTGACAAGAAGGACATAACTTCATATGTAGTGTTTATGATATGTCCATAATATCTATAGTGTTGAAGAATTGATTGTACATACATTAACTTGTTCTGAATATATATATTATTCTGAAAACAAGTGAAGTGTCTGCTGTTTATTCATCGTTGAATTTATCATTAACAAGTCATAGGCACCTACTGTAGAAGAATCCTAAGCCCAACAACAACATAGTATATATTTAGATACTATTAAGAAATATAACTAAAAGCCTTTAAATTCTGACAAGGTTTAATACTTGATCAATTAATAACAGGTGATTAATCTTTTGATTACTAATGATTATGTATATCTAAGCGAGACATGCTCAGTTTAAGTGGAATTGATTCAACTGAGTTAGTACTATATATACATCTATATACTGATAGGTACATGAAAC
>NW_013762994.1:0-881 GCF_000517525.1 Limulus polyphemus
ACGTTAGGTAATGTTTTCGTAAAAGTATTAATGTTCGATGTGAATTCACTGAAGTTAAATGGTTTGTAATGTTCGAAACTTATAAATATTTTTGGTCAAATATCTAAAGTTTTTCGATTAATAAGTTATAGCTTCCGAACTTTATAGCATACTGGCAAAAGCGAACTAATAATAGATACTCTCTTTGGCGCGTCGCGTTGGTTATATTTATAGACATGTCGAGGAGTTCTAGATATTTCGATTTTACGTAACAATACTGGCTACATTTAAGCGTTTATGTACACAAATATATTTTTGATCCTTACTCTCGAGAATCTTCTACAACTTTGGAGAATAGGCGGAGTTTCGCAATACATATCTATCACTATAAGCTATACATATTTTTAAGTATAAACTTAATCTAAACAAACGTTGATATTAAAATGAATATATAATAAAAAATTCATTACAACGTATAATAGTTAAACGAACCACCTAAGCGTCACGTTAGTGTAGCCTATATAATGTGTAAAGTTTAGTGTACTCTAATTCCTCAGAGTGATGGCACACGACGAAACATATGTTCGACATGTAATGCTGTTTGAATACAATAAGGGAAACAGTGTCTCTGTAGCCACAAAAATATCAAAGAGTTTATGGAAATGTTTTGAACGTTCGTAAGTGTCAACGATGGTTCAGCAAATATCGTTCAGGTGACTTTAGCTTGAAAAACTGTGATGGCAGGGGCCGACATGTTGGAATTGATATTGACGTTCTGAAGATGCTTGTTGAGTCCAACCCAAGGCAACACACTCGCAAGATGGCTCTGAAATTACATGTCTCTCATAAAACAATACGTAAACATCTAAGGAATATGGGAAAACTCCATAAAGAAGGTATTT
>NW_013762995.1:0-881 GCF_000517525.1 Limulus polyphemus
AATTCAAACAACTATACTGACAGTATAGTCAACATATTGAATATGTAAAAAAAAACTTTTAAGGATTGGGGATAAAACATTATAATTACCCAAGGCCACAGGGGTAGCAAGCCATCGGGGCTTGGCACTTCAACCTTGTAAAAGGTTTCGATATATTTTGTTTAACTTAAAATATATATAGCGTTTTTAACGAAAATTTTTACATCATTATTGTGCTTAATTTATTATATTAATTCAATACAACTAAAATAAATTATCTCTTCAGTTTCATTCAGAGGGAAAAGAACATTTTAATAGCCAATTATCAACGTTTATGTTCAACATATAACATAGGCAATAATTATCATTTTATTTAACGTGTTTTCCATAACAGACTGACAGCCTGCACAGTTCACATAACATTTCTGTAACGATTACTGCAGGCTCGAGTCAGTACGTCACTCTTCGGGCAAGTGGTACAAACATTTAAGAGCGATTTCGAAAGAAGATGTATAAGCCTTCTGTGGTGGGGGAAATGTTATAAATAGTGCATGCAGAACAACTAGGAGGTGGTTCAGAAAGCGATAAGAGCAAATATTTCAAAACTCGAATTAAAAAAAACGAACATAAACCGAGAAATAACTTAGCAAGGAATAAAAGAATTATAATGTAATCAATAATAATTAGAATTAATTAATAATTATATGTATTAATACTTTTTTAAAACAAGTGAAAGACTAAGAAAATACATAACAAGTCTGGTGCAGTAAAAAAGTATTAATACTTTTTAAAGATTTGTTTATTTGAAGTTAAGCACAAAGCTACACAACGGGTTATCCGTGCCTTGCCCACCACGGGTATCGAAACCCGGTTTCTAGCATTGTAAGTCCGCAGACAATACC
>NW_013762996.1:0-881 GCF_000517525.1 Limulus polyphemus
TATATTGTAATAATAGTTTAGGGGTGGAGGTTGGGTGTTTTATAATTGTAGAAATTGAGTGTGATCAATGTCTTATTCATATTAATAATTTATAGAGGTATCTACCATACCAAAACCGGTTGTAGATGGTGAGTGTTAGTGGAAGTTGGTAAGTCGTGGGGTGGGTTCTAGCGCCCTAGCTCTGGCTCCTATTTGATCTTCTTTGTCAGCAGTCTTGTTTTTCATCTGCGATTTCAGATTATGCTTAATAGGAAGGATATCTCCAACGCTTTTTGATTTCAGATTATGCCTGATAGGAGGGATGTCCCCAACGCTTTTTGATTTCAGATTATGCCTGATAGGAGGGATATCCCCAACGCTTTTTGGAGCCATTGCAGCAGAAAAATTTCCTTTAAGATACAACTTTTATACTCCCCTGAAAAATGGTAAATGTTTTTGTTATTTTGTATTGTGTGTTTATTGCTGGTGCGATAATGGATCAATTTCGATAATTTTTGTAAAGATTTGAGATTCTATTTTTCTTAAATACACAATTATTTTGGACTGTTACGAAAAATATCTTCAAAATGTGTCTTAATTTCGCTTTTAAGAATTTGGTTTATTTGTGTGCATGTATTAATATTTTTAAATATAAAAGCTAGATTACTAGTAAATATCAAAGGTAACTAAGTTTATTTTTTCTTTCTTTTATTTTTTTATAGCTAAGACTAAGACCGTACTACACATAATATTTTTCAATTTAAAAACCTATTAGTAGGAATTGACTTGGAAAGTACTGTTTTTGTATGTATTTATTACTAGCGTTAAACAGAGGATTTATTTACTACCGACGCTTGTTTATACACTGATTTTTAGCACACACACAAACGTATATATTAAAG
>NW_013762997.1:0-881 GCF_000517525.1 Limulus polyphemus
AATTAATAAAAATTTTACAGCAGATATTCATTCATTAGTTAGCTAGGCCACATTTTTCATTCAATGTGGGGCATGGTGGTGGGTAAAACAAAATATGTGGTCCAGTTAACTAATTAATGAATATTTTCTGTAAAATTCTCATCAATGCTATAAGTGTAGCTATCAATTTGACCACCAATTTTGATTTCATTTCTATAAGTCACACGCTCAATCCTTCTGACCACATATTTTTTTTACACCGGAGGTGTTTTTGATTAGATATCATGACTTTTTGTCAATACATACCAACAAACCACAGCAAGTAAGAAAGTGACACTTGATAGTAACAAACATTAGCTTTAAGATTGCAGCTCAATTATTCAGAACAAACCTATATTTTACAGAACCAACCAGATTCTTTAAAATATATGGTGGTAGTTTTCCTCTCTAAAACGCCCAGCATGGCCAGGTGGTTAGGACGCTCGTCTCGCAATCTGAGGGTCGCGGGTTCGAATCCCCGTCACACCAAACATGCTCGCCCTTTCAGCCATGGGGGCATTATAATGTGATGGTCAATCCCACTATTCGTTGGTAAAAGAGTAGCCCAAGAGTTGGCGGTGGGTGGTGATGACTAGCTGCCTTCCCTCTAGTCTTACACTGCTAAATTAGGGACGGCTAGCGCAGATAGCCCTCGTGTAGCTTTGCGCGAAATTCAAAACAATCTCCCTCTCTAAAACAGTGTTAATAGCTTCCTTTATATTAATGCCATGGAAACTAGATTAACAGGTTTCTTGTCATCATCCCCATGTACTCAGTACAGCTGTACCTATATCAAGCATCATTATTTATGCTAATTGCTTAAGCTAATATCCCATGACACTAAAATGTTCTTTCTTTAGGAG
>NW_013762998.1:0-880 GCF_000517525.1 Limulus polyphemus
CTATTCGCTTCTATTGGTGTGACATATAACTATTTACTTCTATTGGTGTGATATGTTACTGTTTACTTCTGTTGGTGTGATATATTACCATTCGCTTCTATTGGTGTGATATATTACTGTTTACCTCTATTGGTGTGATATATTACTATTCGCTTCTATTGGTGTGACATATAACTATTTACTTCTATTCGTGTGTATGTTACTGTTTACTTCTGTTGGTGTGATATATTACCATTCGCTTCTATTGGTGTGATATATTACTGTTTACTTCTGTTGGTGTGATATATTACTATTTACTTCTGTTGGAGTGACATATAACTATTTACTTCTATTGGTGTGATATATTACTATTTACTTCTATTCGTGTGATGTATTACTATTTACTTCTATTCGTGTAGTATGTTACTGTTTACTTCTATTCGTGTGATGTATTACTATTTACTTATATATTCGTGTGACATATAACTATTTGCTTATATTGGTGTGACATATAAGTATTTACTTTTATTGGTGTGACATATAACTATTTGCTTATATTGGTGTGACATATAACTATTTACTTCTATTGGTGTGATATATTACTGTTTACTTCTATTGGTGTGATATATTACTATTTACTTCTATTGGTGTGATGTATTACTATTTACTCATATTGGTGTGACATATAACTCTTTACTTTTATTGGTGTGATATGTTACTATTTACTTCTATTGGTGTGACGTATAACTATCTTATCAGGTATGATGTATTGATGTTTGCGTACTTTGGTATGGTGTAAGTTTACTTCGTTTTGTGTGATGTATTGTTGTTTACTTCCTTTGATGTGGTAATGTTTGGTTACTTTCTTTTGTGTGATGTATGGTTGATTACCTCCTTTGTT
>NW_013762999.1:0-1116 GCF_000517525.1 Limulus polyphemus
CCATATATATAAAAGTAAGTACATTTCATTGGGTGCAGAAGAGGCTAAGGTCATTTGGGGTAACTTCAGGTCCATATATATAAAAGTAAGTACATTTCATTGGGTGCAGAAGAGGCTAAGGTCATTTGGGGTAACTTCAGGTCCATATATATAAAATTTATATATATGGACCTGAAGTTACCCCAAATGACCTTAGCCTCCTCTGCACCCTCTGCACCCAATGAAATGTACTTACGGAATGCATTTTTAAAAATTAATTTCATTAACATGAGAAAGAACGACTCGAGTAGACTAGTAGATTAAAAAAAAGATGATTTGTAATTGTTTTTTTTTAATTGGAGTTAGAATTTTCAACCTCACTCGCACTCTATGAGCACGTGTGCCAAACGGCCAGCTCAGAGATTCCTTAAGATTCAAATATAACTGTCACTCATTCTGAACTACTGACCAGAGGAATAGCAGCCAGTCAGCAGAACCCGCCTCCACATGAGTTTTTTCCGGCTCCTTGAACCGAATAAATTGATTTACCGTCATTTTTACAACACGACCACAGCTGAAAATACAAAGCGTATTCAGCTGTATGACGTCTCGAACTTCAAATCCTTCCATCCGCAGCCCGACACCAAAACAATTAGGCCACGCTTGGACTTCTGTGATGTTATACTTAAATTGTTAGTGTGCCTCAATGAAGCGTGTACATGAGCTTATCTTTCTTATGTGTAATCAGAAGTTGATACTTAAGAAATCAACTTGCTAAATTGTTGCATAAAATCATATAATAGTTGTATTCTGTTCTTCCTATCCAATCAGGGCCCGGCATGGCCAGGTGGTTAGGGCGCTCGACTCGCAATCTGAGGGTCGAGGGTTCGAATCCCCATCACGCCAAACATGCTCGCCCTTTCAGCCGTGGGGGCGTTATAATGTGACGGTCAATCCCACTATTCGTAGGTAAAAGAGTAGTCCAAGAGTTGGCGGTGGCTGGTGATGACTAGCTGCCTTCCCTCTAGTCTTACACTGCTAAATTAAGGACGGCTAGCGCAGATAGCTCTCGTGTAGCTTTGAGCGAAATTCAAAACAAAGAAAACCGACTTATTGTGGAAATATTCAAGAACAACC
>NW_013763000.1:0-1165 GCF_000517525.1 Limulus polyphemus
CTACTTTCTAGTCATGCTGACAACATTCTACTTTCTAGTCATGCTGCTAACATTCTACTTTCTAGTCATGCTGACAACATTCTACTTTCTAGTCATGCTAGAAACATCCTACTCTAGTAATGCTGCCAACGTTCGACTTTCTTGTCGTGCTGACAACATTCTACTTTCTAGTCATGCTAGAAACATCCTACTTTAGTAATGCTGGCAACGTTCTACTTTCTAGCAACGCTATAGTTCTAAATGTTCGTTTTAATTACTTCCTGGATATCATATAAGTTGTTCATGAAGCACTGATACCTATAGTGATATCCAGGAAGTAATTAAAACGAACATTTAGAACTTCATGAACAACGTATATACTGATACCTATAGTGATAACCAGGAAGTAATTAAAACGAACATTTAGAACTTCATGAACAACTTTTTAGAATAATGCTTATCTTAAAATGGATTTTTTCTTACAGACTTCCTGTTTAAACAATGCAGTCTTTAAGCCTTATCGTGAAATATAATGACCGAAAATGATCAAATTGATTTAATTGTTTCTACGATGCCTGACAAAGAAGGACGAAATATTTTTTTTTTATGTGTGTGTGTGTGTGTGTCTTGAACTGTAAAATAATTTATAACACATACCAGTTGGCTACTTTGAATTAAAAATTTCTAGATATCGGCTGTTTGGCATCTGTATTTCATCTTCATTTTAGTTTAGCTTGGGTTTTGTTTTTGTTAGTTAACATCATTACAGTCGCGCTTATATTACTTGACACCAAGTCTCTCCAAGTAAACCCGAAATATCTATAAGAAATAAGTAAAGTATTTCTTGCTGTTCTATTTATTGCCAAGAACTTACTAACCCTAGAACCTATTATTCGGGACAAGTTCCATCGGAAACATAAGTTTTTTTTATTGTAATAGGGTTTTAGATAACGTTAATAGTGTTTGTAGTTAAGCACAAAGCCGCACAATGGGCTATCTGTGCTTTGCCCACCACGGGTATCGAAACCCGGTTTCTAGCTGTCCGTAGACATACGGCTGTGCCACTGGAGGGTCGTTAATAATGTTTGTAGTTAAGCACAAAGCCGCACAATGGGCTATCTGTGCTCTGCCCACCACGGGTATCGAAGCCCGGTTTCTAGCTGCCCGTAGACATACGGCTGTCCCA
>NW_013763001.1:0-882 GCF_000517525.1 Limulus polyphemus
AAAAGTTGACAACTCTACATGTTTTGACGTTGCAACGTCATCCTCAGGAGTGAATTACAAGACAATGCCAAAGCATTTATAACTTTTTAGTAGGTCATGTGACAGCATTGAACCATCCATACAATTTATGTTTGAAATTGAGAAAAATAATAGCTTGCCTTTACTAGATGTATTGGTGAAAAGGAATGTACAAGGCAGTTTAGAAACATCAGTTTACCGGAAACTTTTTCTGTCATTCTAAGTCACAAAAAATGTCTGTGTTTTATAGTTATGTTAACAGAGCTTTGAAGATATGTAATAACCAAAAGGATTAAAAACTAATTGTTATTAATTAAATATATAGCAGTCAAAATTCACTAATGCTATAATAATTGATCAAATTAATACTTTAAAACCTAGTTATGAAAAAATTAGAAAGGAAGGTTTAATTTTACCATATGTTCCAGGTTTAACTACTAGTTTATTTAAAGTGTTTAAAAAACAACAGATATTCTACCTTATATTTAAACCGATAAATAAGAAGAATCAAATGTTTGGTACTACAGAAGACGAAATACAGTTAACTGAAAAAACTGGAATATATAAAATAGAATGTGAGTGTGGAAGTACTTACATTGGTCAGACAAAACGTAATTTAAAATACCATTTAAATGAGTATAAGAGATATGTAAGAAATAAAAATACTGAAAATTCATCCATAGCATAACATGTACAGGAAACACAACACACAATATTATGTGAAAAAACTGTAATATTAGATCAACCAAAAAGTATAAGAGCTAATAATATTCGTGAATCCTTAGAAATAATGAAACATAAAAAAAAATCATGTAGTATTAAATAGAGATGAAGGTATGGCGAATATTTCTGCAAGAATGTGGA
>NW_013763002.1:0-880 GCF_000517525.1 Limulus polyphemus
GGGATGTGTACCTCTCTCCACAACATAGATTAGTAGTGTGCTCGCATGTTGCAGTACATCAAAGCATCCTTAACCAGGACCTGGCAAAACAGGTCTTGGGATGTGTACCTCTCTCCACAACATAGATTAGTAGCCTTCTCGCATGATGGCTCTATTGTTAGTTATTACCTACAAATTATAACACTAAACACATGTAATGCAAGTGGGCTTGTGATGTTCTCATGCGAGTCGAATCAAATTCTCGAAATATAATATTTCATATACCGGTTTTTCTTAGTGTATCCAATAAACGGTGGCTATAATAATATGCATATGATATATAGACACTTTCACAGTTGCATTGATTCATTTCACATTGGAAATAGACAGACACACATTATTTGGAAGTACCACCCTAATTGTTTGTTATGTACCGTGTATAAAAGTGTGTGGTTACTCTTGTAGATTGCTTAAACTATTATTTAATATATCTAGACTAGCGATGGCCAGGTGGTTAGGGCGCTTGACTCGCAAACTAAAGGTCGCGGGTTCGAATCCCCATCCCACCAAACATGCTCGCCCTTTTAACCATGGGGGCGTTATAATGTTACAGTCATTCCCACTGTTAGTTGGTAAAAGAGTAGCCCAAGATGGGTGGTGATGATTAGCTGCTTTCCCTCTAGTTTTTCACTGTTAAATTAGGGACGGCTTGCGCAGATAGCCCTCGTGTAGCTTTGCGAGAAATTCATTACAAACAAACCAAAGATTAGCAATACCATTAGTGTAAAAGTTTTCCATAGTTGATAAACTTAGAAATGAAACAATCTGAGTCATATCTATAATATTTATAAGTTAGTATTGTAACAAAATATTGCTGTTAATATGTGTTGGCGTACGTTGT
>NW_013763003.1:0-882 GCF_000517525.1 Limulus polyphemus
TGCTTTCATGCTCCTATCTTCTAAATATTTCTTTCAGTCAGTCAATGGAGGAAGTCCCCCTTTTTTGTGTGAAATTCCCTCACAAAAAAAACATTTTTGTTCTTCATAAATGCTTTTTCTCAGATTGACCATTCAGTATATATGAAGAATGACTGATCAATGTTGATATCAATATGAAATTTTATGAATTGCGAAAAATGAATAATTTTTCTATAATATGCTCTTAAAAATCAGCATTTTGATATATAATTTTTTTTTTTATGATTAATAGTTCATAAGATATAGAACATGACAGACAGATATTCAGTCATTATATTATATATATATATATCAGTGCTCCAAGATCATCTATTTGATTTCTAATACTTCTAGCATTTCAGTAATAACAGTTTAGCTTATCATATACATCTTATTCTTCCGTCATTATTCTGGCACAAAATACTACTTAAGTTTACAAATAACAAATTTTATTAGTTTACAAAAATGTACATATACTTAACTAGATCTTATACAGGTAGCATTCTGGTATTCATGGTTACATTATATGAACCTTTCGTGCTTTTGCTGCTGCAAATGCATCAATTAAATTATCAAAATTTAAGGTATTAAGTATGTCTTTTTCAATACTTAGTACTGCCAAGTTACTAAGTCGTTCTTGAGTCATTGAGGTTCTCAAATGTGTAAGAATTAATTTCAGCTTGCTGAAGGACTTTTCATAACTAGCAATAGAAACCCAATTGTTAACAAAATCTGCAATGCAATTCTTAAATTTGGGAAAACATCCTCACCATATGAAATTATAAATGTTAGTAAATCAGTTGCAACCATTGGTTCATGAAAATCAGTCTGTGTTCTTTTACTTATAAACATTCTACAGTCTTT
>NW_013763004.1:0-874 GCF_000517525.1 Limulus polyphemus
TTTTTTTGGGTTATTTCAAATGTATATATAAAAACCTAAAAAAACTTTTTCCTTTCACATTCACCACATGCAAAATCTTATAAGGCTTAACAACCTATGACAAGCAGCAAACGAGTACAGAGGTCGTAACTAGAAGACATAATTGTTTGCTTTACTTCTTTATCTACTGTTTTGTGTTTTAAAAAAAAACAAGTTTAAGAACTTATTTGTAAATGGTAATAATGTATATACATATATTATACATAATAATTGAAATTTGACTGTATTTTACAAAATACTAGTCCATTAAAATGTAACCAAGACAGATCACTTTGTAAAGATTAACAGTCAATTTTATATTATTGGATACAATAACATGAGTGCACGTGCGCCTTGTCATTGTAACTTCTGAAAGGTCAATATAATAATAATAATAATAATATATATATATATAAATGTATAATTTTATGAGATTTAATCTATTTAGTCTAAACATTTGTGTTTTTGTAGTCAAGTTTGTAGTGAGTTTAGAACAAAAAAAGCATAATTTATATTTATTTCCTAATTTTTTTATGGTGGTTGCAAGATCGGTAAAATTTACCAAACCCGTACAGAGATTAATTACTGAAAATAACAGATAAAATATAGTTTTATTTTAAAGAAATGTTTGATAACTCTCTGGACATTATATAGACTTTGCATGTGAAATTTGAAAATTTTCTGATGCATAAAAGTATTTTTAATCTTAAAATGAAAATTACTTTGCATGTTGGATAGGAAACATGTGAAAGAAAAAAAGGCATGAGAAAAACATTGCTTTACAAACCTTAAAACTTAATAAAAAAGATCTTGTATTTTGCATATGAAAGCCTTGTAATGTTTACTGATTATCTGC
>NW_013763005.1:0-881 GCF_000517525.1 Limulus polyphemus
AGTATGAAGGATCTGTCTGGATAGAGCTTTAAAAAATAGGTGGAAGGATAGAGTATGCTGAACAGGGATGGCATATAAATCAGAACAGCTGCGTCCAGAAGCTAACAACAATAGAAATATACCTCGAGGAAAAGGTGATACAAGGAACAGGGGGACATAGATTTGAAGGGATAAAGTGATAATGAATGAAAAAACAATTCTAAAGTCCCAATTAGGCAATTGAACAGTCGTTTGGGATGAAGAATACGAAAGGATCAGAAAACAAGAGAGCATAGGAGTCAAAAACCTTCATATACATAGAAGAGCAAAATGTATCAGCAAAGACTGTTGTATATAATACAAGGTAGACGCCAAAGCTTTCAAAAATCCATGTCAAAAAACTTGAAACTATGAAGATTGTTGGATGAAGCGAGTTGAATATGTAGTCCATTTCTATCAATAGATTGCCATAGTAGGTTGATGGAGGATACAGTCAAATAAACAGAAACTGTAGAATTTAAACCCCTATGGTTGGGCAAAGGACTGAATAACAGCCATGGATGAAGCTGGAGTCGTTAAACATCCAGGTGTTCAATGTTGGACTGAGGTTGTCTCAACAAGGATGAATGTATAGGTAGTGGTAAACATTCCTGGAGCAACTGAAGAGGAAACCATGTCTGAGCAGGCAAAAAAGATGCTGACAAGAGAACCCAACATGGGGTGAAATGAATCATAGACAATAGTCAGGGCATGAGATGAATAGGAGGAAAGACATATAAACCAAATCCTGTCCAGTCTTGACTGAAAGCATCTATCACCAGAGCTTGTGGATGTGGAATAGGAGAACGGAACAGTAGGCTAGCATTCCAAAGGGTTGCAAAGATGTTGATCATTGGAGAGCC
>NW_013763006.1:0-1633 GCF_000517525.1 Limulus polyphemus
GAAAATATATAACTTTAAATGTCGGGGGTTCGAACCGTGAACTGATTGCAAAAAAAAAGAAAGAAAGATAGCCCATTGGCAGCTTTGTGATCAAAAGCAAGCAAACAAATCCACCGACTTTCAGCTTTTAGTTATTGACACATCAAAAATTTTGTTTTGGCCTTGTTAGGTTTTGACATTTGTTCTTTCGGTTTGTTATCTTATGAACGAAATTTTGAAAATGGTCCCTTCGTCTCAGGGCTAGCTCGATTTAACGTTGTTTCCGATAGAGTGCTCAGAGATCCATTTCATTGAGAACGTTTATTATATTTATATCAAATGCAGAAACGCTAACAGTTTTGTTGTATAGCCTCCACATTGCTTACTGAAAGTATCGACATATCTCTATTATAAGTACGAAAGTGATGTCGTGAATGTTTCGAGGTCATGTACTATCTAGAAATGTACGACTTGTTTGTACATGATTTCCCAACGTAAACAACGCCCAAAGTAAGAACGTCTTCCTGATCTAAAACAAAAGGAGAACGGTCTTTATTTTTCAAAACTGCTTTGCTAGGTTAGCTTTACGCATGATTTCCGTATCGGGAAACATCGAAAGAATCAAACACATCACTAGGAATACACCGATTAGTAGATCTTTTTGTTATAAATGTTACAGCTTGTTCTTCAAGTACTACAAAAGAAATGTTTTGTATTCCAAAGTGAAGTTCAATAGACAACGAAAACAAATAGCTACTTAAAATCTTTATAGATTTATACCAATTCACCATTCTCAAATAGCCCGGCATGGCCAGGTGGTTAGGGGCGCTCGACTCGCAATCTGCGGGTCGCGGGTTCGAGTCCCCGTCCCACCAAACATGCTCGCCCTTTCAACCACGGAACGTTATAATGTGACGGTCAATCCCATTATTTGTTGGTAAAAGAGTAGCCCAAGAGTTGGCGCTGGGTGGTGATGACTAGCTGCCTTCCCTCTACTCTTACACTGCTAAATTAGGGACGGCTAGCGTAGATGGCCCTCGTGTAGCTTTGCGCGAAATTCATAACAGACCAAGCAAACCAAGCCAAACAGTCAAGAGCCCCATTTCTCTCTCAGTACCCGTACTCTGTGGTTTAGTACATTCACTCACGAAATTATGATGGTCGTGAGAACAAAGCCACGTGCTGAAATTATCCATACATTGAAGAGAGCTACATTTTTCATCAACTGTGTAGAAACTCAAATATCCCAAACTCCATTTACTACTTATTAAAACAATTCATAAATAAATATGAATAGCCAACGTATAGGAATTCAAACTCCAGTATATGAAAGTTTATAGGTGAAGATTGGCAAATATTAACGACTACTAAGACTATTTAACCATTGTGGTTTTCAAGTGACAAAAAGTTTTTTATTTTTATATTTTTATTTGGTATAATATATTTTTGTAATAATAGGAGAAATCCAGACCACCCGAAAAACGTTATTCGTTGGTCAATATCGGCTTTCAAATCTTCAGGAGATATTGTTTGTTTGTAATTATGCACAAAGCTACAGAATGGGCTATCTGTGCTCTGCCCACCACGAGTATCGAAACCCGGTTTGTAGCGTTGTAAGTCCGCAGACATACCGCTGTGCCACTGGGGGGGGGGG
>NW_013763007.1:0-881 GCF_000517525.1 Limulus polyphemus
CATCAGACAGTTTGCATGTTGCAACTAAATAGTGTAGTCAGTATTTATTCTTTTAGCCCATTATGTCGAAAAAGAAAGTGGGGCACAGGGACGCAAAAGACGTGCACAATTTGCAATGGTGGAGTCAAACAAATTGATGAGAGCTTTCCTTGCATCTGTTCCTTTTGATGGCAGCAAAGAGGTCAAACTGCAATATTGTGAACATGCTATGAGAAGAGGCAGTAAAAGTTGTACATGAAAAACTTGATGAATTGTTAGGACTGTTAGAGCAATTAAGTGAGAATGGCAACACGGCTGAAACAAAATGTGGCGCTCATAATATTCTGCAACGCATTCTTACATTTGATTTTCTTGTACTTTTGCATTTTTGGAGAAATCTTTTATCATCCATCAATCGAGTGCAGAAGTGTCTTCAGGACCCAAAAATGAATTTTAGAGAAGCAGTTGCTGATCTTGATTCTTTGAAAAAGAAATTGATAGAATTACGTGAAAAGGCCTGTCAAGAAGCACTTAAAGTGGGCAAGAATCAATGTAAAACATGGGGATTGACCATTGAATAAAGAAAAATACGTCGTAAACGAATGCCAGGTGAAAATGCAGCTGATGCTGGATTGACTGCTGAACAGGAAGTTTATCGCATCATGAAGGATGCTATTGATCGCTTGATTACAGAAATAACAGGAAGATTTTCTCGCTTACTAGATTTAGATTCACGGTTTGGATTTCTACTGGATGTGCAGTATATTGTTTCTGTAGATTTCGAAGACGGAAAATTGCAGAAAAATGTTCTGACTTAGCAAAGAGCTATCCAGGTGATATTGATGGACCAGAATTGTACAGAGAAATTAAAGACTGTAGAATGTTGATAAGTAAAAGAACAC
>NW_013763008.1:0-882 GCF_000517525.1 Limulus polyphemus
TCATCTTGTATGGTTTATCATGACCAGTCAACTTGTATGGTTTATCATAACCAGTCATCTTGTATGGTTTATCATGACCAGTCAACTTGTATGGTTTATCATGACCAGTTATCTTGTTTGGTTTATCATGACACATGAATGTTTATTGTTACGTGTAATAGATTATCTGTATCTCTACCAGTGATTACACCATGTCGGGGTAAAAGTCAGAATGTTGGTCCGATTACACCATGTCGGGGTAAAAGTCAGAGTGTTGGTCCGATTACACCATGTCGGGGTAAAAGTCAGAATGTTGGTCCTACGTGAGAGGCAGCTGACGCAGTTTACTCTTAATAAATATCACCGAAGTTGAATTGCGCACGTGCAAATTATGTAAGGTGGGTTTGGGGTAAAACTAATTGACGTATCGAATGAGAATATATCACCCCCCCCCCTTGTTTAATGATGAAGATAATTCCTCGTGAGCTGTAAACTGCTGTTAGTGCACGCTGTTTTTTGTTTTTTTTTAGTAAGGGCAGTGGATCCATGAAACTGACAAAGTAGAGCGCGACACGTGCAACTTGGCGTATCAGCGCACGTGCGCTTACACCGTAGTATAAGTTGTAGATCCTTCCAGCTGTTATTCAAATATTGGATGATGGGGGCGGTGGAGGGGGGGGGGTGATATCCTGCTGGATTGTCGCGTTCTTTTTATCATACCTATTTTTCTGCCTCAAAATTACGAGGGCTGTTTCGACGGTGTTGGCTTTCCCAGAGTTTTTAGATGATCAAATCACTTCATATGGTCAGTCCCACAACGGTATATCAATGTACCTAGAGCAACTATAGACAGTAGTAACAGTATATATGGAAAGAAATACATCCACGTACGTGTAAATATAC
>NW_013763009.1:0-3622 GCF_000517525.1 Limulus polyphemus
GTGCAGCAGTAGAGAGTTAAGGATGAATTTATGGCACAGACATCAGAATGACAGTGTCCACAGGCAAGAAGGAGAAGGAAATAAATTTTGAAAGAGAGATGATATAGGGAGCAAATGGCAAGAGGTAGAAGTATAAAGATTTACATTTATGTCTCAATTGGGGAAGGGAGTAGAATGGAATAGAAGATGGTGGTAAGGACAAGTGAAGAAAAAAATAGCACCACCTGATAATTCACAAAGATGGAGACAGACAAGCCATTATCAAAGAGCCATATGAAGAAGGATGTAAGGTGTTGTAAGGTAGGTTGGCCAGGGTACAAATGGTGAAGGATAGGCCAAGGCAATAAGCACACCATTTACATTGGTACACAGAGGAGGTAGAATGGCAACAGGAGGGGAACAGAAAGAAAGCTATACAATCTGAGAGTCTGACCTGTCAAGTGATGGACTGGACAAATCCAAAATATGAAGATGAAGGGATGTCACTCCTTGATGAAAGAGGGACATGTGTAATTGGACCAGAAGGATGGAGTGGTAGGAAGAAGGGGGGCTTGGTCAAGAGAAGACAGACTAACAAAAATCAAGATTGGGTAGGCCAGTAAGGGCTACCAACAAAACTCTGTCAGAGGTATCCCAAATCAGAGCAAGTATCTGAAGAAGAGGATAGGCAATGAGAAAGAGAAAGGACCAGTCCTATCTGAGGGCACCAAAAGTCAGGACAGATGGTTGAGGCACAGGAAACCGAAGAAGAAAAAGTTTGTTATTGAGGGGTGTGGGCTAAGGCAAGTTTAAAGATAGTTCTGAGTTGGAAACAGATGCAACAGAATACTTGAGAATGTAGAGACAATTCCAGAATGCAGTCTCAACACAAAAAACGGTACTATGTGTCCCCTACAGGTGGGCATTATGTGACCAATGGAATCTTTCCAGGGATCTACTGTCGTCACAGGTTCCTCTTCTCTACTGGAGTATCTTGCTTGGTGGTTAGACTGTTCCAATACCATCTTCAGCATTCTCTTACCTCCTCCCTAACTTGACCTTCACTTTTTCATGGACACTGCTCTCTCTGGATGGGGAGCATCCATGAATGGCTCTCTCACTTTGAGTTCTTTGACCTTAGAAGATTGTTTGCTACATACGAATGCCCCCAAGCTGCTCACTGCCCACGATGCATGCTCTCGTTTCCTTCCCCTCCTGGTAGATCATTTTTAATGATCTTCTCATACAAGTCCACAGTTATGTCCAATATCAACCACCAAGGGGGTACCCATTCCAAGAATCATCTTTTGGACTTTGAATCTTTTCTCCTGGGCCCATACTAATCAGGTGGGTTTAATAGCTTGTCATGTTCCAGGCACACTAAACATTGTTGTCCAGTCTAATTGTTCATGACCATCCAATCAGTTTGCCAACAGATGGGATATTGAAGTTCTTTCCCACAGTCATTCCTTTCTCAACCTGCTGTCTTTCAACCCCATCTGACCTGACCTACCATAAATGTCTGGAGGATGCAGTGTCAGATTTGAGGGAGTTCGTGATCTCTCTTGAGGTTATTGCTCCTGCCTTTCTGTTGTTCCCATAAAGACTGGGGACTGGTGCCTAATTATCAATCTTTCCTCCATCAATCATTTCTTGCTCGTCCTTCACTTTCAGATGAAAAATGTTTTTTTCCGTTGGTCTTTCTAACCTTGCCTGTGGATGACCATGTTGATGTGTAAGACACATTTCTACAAATCCTAATCCCCGTATCCATATGATGTTTTTTTCAGATTTGTCCACAGGGATCACAGTTTTCTGTTCTGTGCCCTTTCATTTGAAATAGCATTGGCCCCCTATATAGTAAATCACATTGTGGGCATTTACTCAGTGTCTTCATGGTCTGGGTCAGCAGTTACATTTCCATATGAATGACTGGCTTCTTCTCCCTCATTCCATCTTCTATTCCATTCTACTCCCTTCCCCAATTGAGACATAAATGTAAATCTTTATACTCCTACCTGGGACCCTCTTGCCATTTGCTCCCTATATCATCTCTCTTTCAAAATCTATTTCCTTCTCCTTCTTGCCTGTGGACACTGTCATTCTTATGTCTGTGCCATAAATTCATCCTTAACTCTCTACTGCTGCACTTACCTTCTTCTTCTTCTTTACCATGGCCAGTTCTTCATTACTGCTTCTCACTTGGTTTCTTTGTTGTTAGGACCTTTTGGGAAGAGACATCCTACTTTTCCAAGTCTCCCTTCCTCCAGGACTTTTATTTTGCCTCTTTTCTTCCTTTGGATGTTTTTATTGTGTCCCTGTTTCCCCTGAATCATGTGCTGGAGCTGCCTGCCATCAATCTTCCGTTATTTCCCTAGTTTTCTATTTGTCCCAACCGTTTTGTCACCTTCTTTTGCTCTCTTTCTGTCCCTGTGTCCTGGCCTTCCACCTCTTCCTATCTTACTTCCATCTGACGTCTCACCTGAGAATGAGCAAAGAACATGGAATGGGCCACTGCAGAGAAGAAGAGTACTTTACTTCCCAGAAAAGTTATGGAAACAGTGAAGCACTTACATCATAAGTTGGAGAAAGGAAGGTATCTAAGAAGGGTAAGAAAGGTGAGAAAGGCTCAAGGTGAAGAAAATTGAGCACTAGACAACAGAACAGTTAATAATGAATCTGCTCACCAAACTGGCAAGAGATATTCCAAAGTCTGAATGTCAAGGAACGGGAAGGTTGGATGATCACAAGGATGGAAACAAGAATCAATCAGGTGAGAGGGACGAGGCATAAAGTTGCAGGAACAAAGTGATTTATTAAGAAATTGGCTTGTACAGCAAAATATAGGAATGGAACAAAACAAAGAAATCATGAGGGGAAGGGTTCTTTAACAGAGAATGAGAAGAGTCAAAGGATATGAGAGAGAGAAAGATTTTGAAAATCTGAGTAAGACTGAGATTGCTCTTCAGTAGGTAAGGACATTCCCAAAGAAAAACCTGGAGGTAGAAAAAGTCGCTCAAATTTGTCCTCCTCAACTTAAGACTTGAATGAAGGGGAAGGAAAGAGATTGGAAGAGACTGAAGCAGAAGCTTCTGGCTGCATCATGAACCCCACTACATGTTTGACAATAGTTATTGCATCTTCCACAAATAAAGATCTTCCTCCTGAATTGTTGGTAATTTGTTCAGTGTGAGTAATATATTGTTACGTATCTGCTTGTTTGATAATTTCCGGTAAAAATTCTTTCCGAGAAACTTCAGCGATACATGTCCCTTCTTGATTAAAACTAGTTTATTCTTTCTCAATACAACTTTTTGTAATACACAGAATTTCCACAGTCACTTTAAACTTAACAACCTTTATAACACATGCTATAAATCACAGTGATGCACACACTTTACTTACGGTGCTTACTGTTCGCTTGACTCAATTATCTATCTCTTCAATCTATCTATCTATCTCTGACTTTTATTTGCTGGGCTTATATACTAAAAAAGAGGGCGTCCCAAACAAATTAGGAAAGTCACGATCAATCGAGAAACTCCTACGCACACGCCACCAGTGCAAATGCACCAGCAGAATCACGTGACTTCTGCTGTTGTAACAATATTCTTTCACATTAGCAGATGAGTTCATATAAAAA
>NW_013763010.1:0-881 GCF_000517525.1 Limulus polyphemus
CACTATGTCATATGGGCCTTCCCATGGATAAGACAACTTAGGAGACTTCCCTTTTGTCTTCCTGGGATTATACAACCACATCTTGTCTCCTGGTACAAAACTAACTTCAAAAATCTCTTATCATAAGATAACTTCATCGAATCAGCAGACGTTTTCAAGTTTGAACGCACTTGATGGTGAATATTATCCATCCTTTCCGTTAACACTTTCACGAATTTTCACGAATTCTGACACATTTTCAGGCAACTCTTCATAAGGTGGGCGTCTTGTTAACAGATCCACTGGCAACCGATGTTTCCGACCAAACATCAACTTTGCTGGAGTGTATCCAGTGGCTTCATGCTCTGCTGTTCTACAGGCCATCAACGGTGGAGGGAGTAAGACATCCCAGTCATCTTGGCAGCTATTACAAAACTTTGCCAATTCCTGTTCCAGTATCCAGTTGTACTTTTCTACCGTCCCATCGGACTGTGGGTGAAGTGGCGTTGTTCTGGTCTTTCGTATGCCAGACAACTTGCAGCATTCATGGAACACAGCTGATTCAAAGTTACGGCCTTGATCTGAATGTAGTTCGTATGGCATACCAAATCTGAAGAAGAAATCACTAATAGCTCTTGTATTGCTGCCATCAAGTCTGCCAAGCTGTAGGTTGATTTTCCGCCTCTCGTTTCCATTTTTTTTCGTTCCACTTCTGACACCAATTTGTCACGTCTCCGTTTGTTAATTGATTTTTCCGTAACTTCGTTCCGACGAAACTTTAGCGACACAAGTCCTTACTAGTTTATTCTTTCCGAATATAACTTTACGATACACTTAATTTCAATATTCGCGCTAAAACAAACACTATAACGAACGAACGTTAACTTCAACAATACCCTGTG
>NW_013763011.1:0-879 GCF_000517525.1 Limulus polyphemus
AGACTGTGGGTGAAGTGGCGTTGTTTTGGTCTTTCGTATGCCAAACAATCCTGCAGCATTCATGGAACACAGCTGATTCAAAGTTACGGCCTTGATCTGAATGCAGTTCGTATGGCATACCAAATCTGAAGAAGAAATCATTAATAGCCGAAGCTACAGTTGTAGCTTTCTGATTTCACTACACAAATGTACTTGTTTCCTGCACGAGTTTGGGGCAAAGGACCAGCAATGTTAACAGCTTCTCTTTCCATTGGTGTGCCAACTTGATATAACTTCATTGGAGCACGTCTCTTATGCTTGGGTCCCCTTTTAGCACAACATGTACTGCATGTCTTCCACCATTCTTCCACATCTCTCGTCATACCTATCCAGTAACATCTCTTTCGTAGGTGACTCAATGTTTTCTTAACTCCGAGATGTCCTCCTGTTAAACTACCATGGGATTGACGCAGCACAATTTCCCGTAACTTTCTCGGTATAACAGTTTGCCAGGGCGTCACTTTCCCATCTGCAGTTTCCCATCTCTGGACAAGAATGCCATCTTCAAGCTTCAACTGGTCCCATTGTTCCCAATAGTTCTTTGTCACAGGGCTTAAGCTAAACACCTTCTCCCAAGCAGGGCGCAAAACACTTGCTTTTAGAAAATCAATTATTGGCTTCAAATCTTGGTCTTTCTCCTGCTCTGCTTTAATAACTATACCTGGTTCCATTTCACCATCATCAGCTCCTTCAGTCACTTTGACTTCAGCTTGATAGCACCTAGTTAGTTCAACCTCTTGTTTAAAAGTTACCGGAATTTGGCGTTTGTTGTTTCCAAACGTCATTTTATCAAAATTAATTACAAACTTCCTCGGTATTAAATAGTCCAACCCTAATATG
>NW_013763012.1:0-881 GCF_000517525.1 Limulus polyphemus
GTCTTCAGTTATGTTGTATACAAAGAATAGCTATCAAAATAAGATTATTTAAACAAAATCCCAACATCGTAAAGTCCATGACGTCTTCTTGTAAAACAAACTCCACCTTTTAAAATGTTTTTACTCTGGGTTAGCGAAAGCTCAATTTTTTTAGCTTTTCACGGAAAATATTATTTTTTGTTAATGCTATAATGTCTCAATTTTGAGTTTTCCAACGAAATAAGCACTATCCGATATTTTTTTATTAATTTAGCGCCACTAAAGTACTTTTTTCCATTAAAAAAATGAATATTTTCATCCTAAAAAACTTGGTTATAACCCATGTTTTTCTTAAATTTTGAAAGAATTATTTTTACTCATATTTCAATACAAAGATGTTCTTGATGTAAGACTTTCAAAATGGATATCCTTTTATCAAAATTCCCAAGGCCTTTGTATTTTGGAGGGAAAATGTTTGTATCAAAGGTGCTTTGGCCTCTGTACAATTACTCCTGTTAGTTCTCTACTTCTGTAGTTTGGTTTGTTTTATAAAAGTTCACGCAAAGTTACACGAAGGCTTTCTTTGCTATCCCTCCTTAATTTAGCAGTAAAATACTAGAGCGAAAACAGCTAATCATCATCACCCACTGCAAACTCTTGGGCTACTTTTATAGCAACGAATAGCGGATTGACCTTCACTTTCAATTCCCACACGGCTGTTCGAACCCGTCACCCTTAGATATCAAGTCGAGCGCCCTAACGACTTGGCCATGTGTTTGAAATCTACAGTCAGAGAGTATTGTTGCGTCAGCGAGTCACATGACCACCGTGACGCAACGTTTCTAGAACTATCATGTACTTTGGCGAATGTTCAAGTTCTTACTAGAAATAGGGTATGCTGG
>NW_013763013.1:0-945 GCF_000517525.1 Limulus polyphemus
AAAATCAAACTAAACCGATCTTTGCCATGGCCACTTAGAGTGAATAATATGTATTCCAAGGGGTGGGACGAGACTTGTAGAAGTTAACATAACATAATGTTTTGGGACAACAAGAGACGTATTGGTCCATCTCAACTGCCCCATCCTGTAAACTAAACTAAAACTATTAAATGAATAGATTTTTAAAAATCTTAAAGCTAGCCCTCATCATTCATATAGTTATCAAGCTTTCTCTTAAACTCGCTTAAATTTACTGCATGCACAACATCCGAAGGCAGCCCATCCCAAGGCCAACCACCCTGTTATAAAAATAAAACTGTCTTAGCTGAAAATGACTCCTACCCTGTGAAAATTTATATTTGTGTCCCCTAGTCCTACTATTCTCGCTGTTAATATGAGTTGGGGTTTATCATTTGAATATGTCTAATGGGGATAATCGTTGATTTAGGAGTCTTGGTTTGTCACACTCGTCCCTGGTCTTAGGTAACAGTGTGGTATAATATTGTCCCTATCTTCGTCTTGTGCAAGCGTGAGAAAAACTTTACTGCAACAGCAGTCAGATAACTATCTAACAACAAACTAAGAAGCCAGATAAAAAGTTAACCTACACTAAGTTCAATATATGAATAAATATTTTGTTATATTTGAATACTTGTGTCATTCATATACCCTTTGTGTCATTTACATACACTTTGCTGCCATGTTCGAAATTACTTTCTAAATTGTCGGACCCCGCATTTTGGAGATACTTGTGACTATCTGGTAAATACCAGTGTACTTGAATACCATATATGTATTATTTAAAGACTCAGATATTAATAGACATGAAGGCCAACTACGCATTAAGGTGTATACTTCCCTCTACAAAAACTGTTTGTTTGTTTCTTTGTAATTAATCACAGAGCTACACAATGGGCTATCTGTGATCTGCCCACCACGGGTATC
>NW_013763014.1:0-881 GCF_000517525.1 Limulus polyphemus
GTAATTTTGTCAGAATATTCTACAATATTATTATCATATATGTTATGTTTCTAGTATTCTTTCCTGAGGTTTTGATGGAAAACTACACGAAAATGTTTCCCTAATAGGCAGTACGGTCCATTTCACAGTCAAATCAGTAAGAATACTCTGCCTAAACTATCTATTAAAGAATACCAAAAATCATTTTTCGATACCTGCAGTAGGCAGAGCACAGCTATTTGTGTAGCTTTGTGTTTAACAAAAATGATCAGTCAAACTCAACATATTGCTGTAAGTCTGTTGTAAACATTGTAGCAAGGACTGTAATTAAATATATCTATGTTGTTGTTTTTTCCTTTAATAAATACATGTTTTGATGCTCGCTACATTTTATTAATATAACAGTAACTGAATGTGCGGTGTTCATTATGTACAGGGTTATAGCTTTGTACAATGGATTTCAGCTATGAAAGTTTTCCAGCTTCACTGACCTCAAATGATTTTGAACAGCAGTGTTCCCTTTAACCCATCAGTTCACAATTAGGTACGACTATGCTCAGATAACCCTCGTGTATCGTTACGGTATAGGAATTTAGGTCTGGAAGACCTGGGAGGGTCAGGTTCAAGTGATCTCTTCCTCCCTTCTGTACTATTGTTGGTTTTGGTATTTTGAATTATAAATATGCATACGACATGAGGGCCAGAGTAAACTGCACTTACCATGAACCCTTTGTCTATGTTGGTTTTAATATTTGTGTTAAATATACTATCTCTTATATTACAGAGTTCTGTCCATGGCGAAATGTTCAACATATATTTACACACTTCATTAGTTCCAATACATACACACACACACGGTCACTATCATACATAAACAGGGGCGTAAAGGATTATATTTATAT
>NW_013763015.1:0-1019 GCF_000517525.1 Limulus polyphemus
AAAACAACACATTAAAACTTACAACAACACCTGACAGTACTCGGGTAATTCAACAACATATTAAAGTTTTATAACAACTCCTGCCACAACCAGGTTAGATACAACACCACATTAGTCCTTCTTACACTAGAGTTTATTGACTTGGATAATGGTATTTTTAGCCCGTCTCCCGCAAGATTTTGATGACTTTGAAAACGATGTTTTTAGTTCTTCTTCCTCTAGATTTTGTCGCCTTTAATAACGGTATTTTTAGTCCTTCTTCACTAGATTTTGTTGACTTTGATATCTGTCTTTTTAGTTCTTTTTACACTAGATTTTTTCGACTTTGATAACGGTCTTTTTAGTCCTTCTTACACTGAATTTTGTAGGCTTTGATAACGGCCTTTTTACTCACTTATTATACTGGCCTTTGTCGATTTTGATAACGGTCTTTTTATTCCTTCTTACACTAGATTTTTTAAAATTCATAATGGTCTTTTTCGTCTTTTTTACACTAGATTTTTTCGACTTTGATAACGGTATTTTTACTCCTTCTTACACTAGATTTTTTCAACTTAGATAACGGCTTTTTTAGCTCTTCTTACACTAGATTTGGTCGACTTTGATAACGGTCTTTTTAGTCCTTCTTACACTATATTTTGTCGTCTTTGATAACTGCCTTTTTACTCACTTATTACACTAGATATTGTCGATTTTTATAACGGTCATTTTATTTCTTCTTACACTAGATTTTTTAAAATTCATAATGGTCTTTTTCGTCTTCTTTACAATAGATTTTGTCGACTTTGATAACGGTATTTTTATTACTTCTGACATTATGTTTTTTCGACTTTGATTACGGTCTTTTTAGTCTTTATTACACTAGAACTGTTCGACTTTTATAACGGTCTTTTTAATTCTTCTTCCAACAGATTTTGATGGATTTGATCACGGTTTTTTTAGCTCTTCTTACACTGTATTTCTTCGACTTTCACAACGGTCTTTTTAGTCCTTCTTACATTAGATTTTTTTAAATACAT
>NW_013763016.1:0-881 GCF_000517525.1 Limulus polyphemus
TCGTGAGACGTTTGTTATAGAGCGACTGTTGAATATAAGTGTATCGTAAAGTTGTATTCGGAAAGAATAAACCAGTTTTATTAAGAAAGGACTTGTGTCGCTAAAGTTTCGTCGAACGAATTTACGGAAAATTAACTAGCGAACGGAGATGTAACAATATACTAACGCAGATATTTTGTTCTTGACTGAGACCATTATGATAACAAATAATAATTTAATGTATCCTGGTTACTCAATCCCACGAAGAGATAGAAAAAGTAAAAATGACCCTAACAGAGGTATAGCCCTCTTATATAACTCATTGTTAACAGAAATACAACTTAAAGTCCAAACCCAAAATTAAAATATAGCAATCGATATAACACTTACAAACAACAATAATGTAACAGTAGTGGTTACGTACTGCTCACCACGCAGGGATTTAGACACCTTGCTTCTATTTTATATAGCAAAGTATAACAAGAACTATGTAATTAACCCTTTTCACAAGGGTCACGGGTCAAAGGCCATGTTTGTTGATTCGCATTCCAAATTTTATTGAATTTATTTATTTTATTTTAGGAATTTATGCCATTAAGTTTGGTATCAAACTGTTGATTATAATTTAAATTTTAGTATTATACATTATTTAATTTCTTAATGTAAAATTAAATATTAAATAAAACATACCTAAACATCGATTTTTGCGTGTCACGTGGTATGTTGAATGCAGCACTGGTTCAAATTAGATGTTTGTTATGTCAAAATACAAAGACTATAGTTTCGTACGGATTAGAAACTCAAATTACCGATATTTAGAAGCTAGAATATTAAATAAGAAACTCCTATCTTTCGTATTTGCTGAGATATCACTCGTGTATCGTATCAAACGACAGTGATCC
>NW_013763017.1:0-881 GCF_000517525.1 Limulus polyphemus
GCATAATTCGCCTAGAGTTCTCTAACCTGAAGAGCCTGTGATGATGACAAATAGGCTATGCTCTTCCTATAGAGGTCAGTTAAATGTTCTGGAAGAGGATGTCCTTTCTTTACGGTTGTATTTCTTGCCTTAACATTGACTGGCTCTACCTCCTGCCACACACCCAACAATGCTCCTTCCTTAAGTGTCTGCTCACATTTAGAGAAATTGGCCACTGTTATGGGTACTACTTGATGACCTGCCACAAGGGACTTTCCAATCTTCTCATCTGCTGGCCTGTATGGGTCTTCCACTGCTTCCACATACATCTGGCTTCCTTATCCTACCCCAAATTCTCTTCTCTGACATAGAGGGTATTGTGGTTGACTTAAGTGCTGTGACATGCAAATCAACAGATGCAGCAACACTTACTGGAATTTGGCCTTTGTTGTTCCCAATTGTCATTTTATCGAAGTTAGCTACACCTTTGGGCATCCAGCTTTCCTGTCACACAGACACTATGTGTGTTTGCCATTTTACACTTAGCTGTTGGGACTTTGACAATGGGGGTTGGTGGGCATCCCTCAGCACCAACCACTACTGGTTTCCCGAAGCTGACTTATTGGTAGTATCCTTCTTACACTGGTTCCTCATACGTCCTTGCTCTCCACAGTTCCAACAACCTTTCTGGTTAGCAGCTTTTCCTGCCATGGCAATTTCCCTGTGTTGAAGCTTTCTTGTGCCCAGGTTTGTTACAGTGCCAGCAAAGTCTCTCAAACCTCTCTGAAAGGTTACCTTTTCTGGCCATTGCATCCTGCATAGTAGGGGTGTGTGCTTGCTTTACTTGTATCTTCAGTTGTGGACTGTCCAAAGCATCTACAAACTGATCCCTCAGCAACAAC
>NW_013763018.1:0-881 GCF_000517525.1 Limulus polyphemus
GGTCCCCTTTTAGCACAACATGTACTGCATGTCCTGCACCATTCTTTCACATCTTGCCTCATACCTATCCAGTAAAATCTCTGTTGTAGGTGAATCACTGTCTTCTTAACTCCGAGATGCCCCCCTGTTAAATTGACGCAGCACAACTTCCCGTAACTTTCTCGGTATAACCGTTTGCCAGGTCGTCACTTCCCCATCTGCAGTTTCCCATCTCCAGAGAAGAATACCATCTTCAAGCTTCAACTGGTCCTATTGTGCCCAATAGTTCTTTGTCACAGGGCTTAAGCTAGACACCTTCTCCCAAGCAGGGCGCAAAACACTTGCTTCAATTATTGGCTTCAAATCTTGGTCTTTCACCTGTTCTGCTTTAATATCTATACCTGGTTCCATTTCACCATCATCAACTCCTTCAGTCACTTTGACTTCGGCTTGATAGCACCTGGTTAGTTCACCCTCTCTTTTGCAGCAATGTCTGCAGTCATCGGCTCAGTCTGTTGGCATTTCCATGAGATTTTCCTTCTCTGTATTCAATATCATAATTATACTGGTCTATCTTTCTGATCCAACGTGCCAGTTGACCCTCTGGGTTCTTTAATGATCTTAACCAGCGTAACACAGAATGGTCTGTCCTGATGGTAAGCCTGGCACCATAGAGGTAAGGATGGAAGTATGTCAAACTCTTTACTATAGAAAGGAGTTCCCTCCATGTTACACAGTAGTTACTCTCTGGTCTACTCAGGACCCTACTGAAGTAGGCCACCACATGTTCGTTTTCGCCCACTTTCTGAGACAACACTCCTACAATTCCGAAATTACTAGCATCACAATCCAGTATGTACGGCAGTGAGGGATTTGGAAGCTTTAAAAGTGGAGATGAGGCC
>NW_013763019.1:0-880 GCF_000517525.1 Limulus polyphemus
TAATGGTTGACTGAGGAAGTATCCATAATAGTTGACTGAGGAGGTATTCATAATGGTTGACTGAGGAAGTATCCATAATAGTTGACTGAGGAAGTATCCATAACGGTTGACTGAGGAAGTATCCATAATAGTTGACTGAGGAAGTACTTATAATGGTTGACTGAGGAAGTATTCATAATGGTTGACTGAGGAAGTATTTCTAATTTTTTAGTTGTCATTTTTGAATATTATTTCCTGCTGTCGGATTCTTTTAGCTCGCTAACATTATTGATATCCGCATTTTAATAATTTTTTTCAAGAACTCATAACGTAGTATTTCAGTTTTATTCGGTTAAAGAAAGACCAAAAAAAAAGGTAATAATAAAATACTAATTTACCAACCTATTCACTCTAGGTTAAAGTAGATTATTCAGCAAATATACGAACATCAACATTATTTTATGATATACTTGTGACAGAAATCAAGAATTTTTTCATGTTTTTTTTATATCAAACTACTATTTCTTTAAATAGCGTTTTAAATGGATTAGTTGAAATTAACAGCTATGACAAATTTACATGAAAAAAGGCCCCTCGGTGGCTCAGCGGTAAGTCTGAAGGCTGACAACCCTAAAAACTGGGTTTTGATACACGCTGCGGACATAGCGCATATAACTCACAATCTAAGGGTCGCGGGTTCGAATCCGCATCCCACCAAACATGCTCGCCCTTTCAGCCGTGGGGGCGTTATAATGTGACGGTCAATCCCACTATTCGTTGGTAAAAGAGTAGCCCAAGAGTTGGCGGTGGGTGGTGATGACTAGCTGCTTTCCCTCTAGTCTTACACTGCTAGATTAGGAACGGCTAGCGCAGATAGCTCTCGTGTAGCTTTGCGCGAAAT
>NW_013763020.1:0-880 GCF_000517525.1 Limulus polyphemus
TCAGGTTTCTGGAAGGAAGGAAAGGCTAGCTTCAGTAAACGGTCAGGTTATCAGGTTTCTAGAAGGAAGGAAGGGCTAACTTCAGTAAGCGGTCAGGTTATCGGGTTTCTGGAAGGAAGAAAACTAACTTCAATAAGCGGTCAGGCTATCAGGTTTCTGGAAAGAAAAAAGGCCAGTTTTTATTAGATTTATTTAAGGGAGAAATGTCTAATTTCAGTAAGTGGTCAGGTTATCAAGTTTATTGAACTATGACCTACGTAACTGATAAGCTTGTTTCCTATATCATGTACATATTTTAGCAAGTGTTCTATAATAATGTATTCTTCAAATTGCTAAGACCCACTAATGACCTTTATAAATGGAATACAAAATTCTTCGTAGAAATGTCCAGGACTTAGAATACGAACCGATATATTTTGACTCAAGACAATCTATTTTATTGAATTTTTTTTCCTTCTTTTACTCTCCAACTCTGACAAGTCCAGGTTACGTAATAACAAAGAAAATGTCTGTTCAATAGCAAATAGACATGATCGCATGACGGGGCGCCATTCTTGAACTACCTTTACACAGAGATAATGAGTTTTTCTAGCTAATTACACCCGATAAACACACCACTGAACCCCCCTCACGGTGTTTCTTCGCAATATACGTGACCTCTTTCTCTCTTTTTTCTCACCAGACCCTCATATTCTTGACTTTCTCTCAGGCCAGGCTTCGAAAACATTGTACAAGTAGGTTAAAATCCCTAAATGTACACGTGTACTTGGACTGTCTCAATCAGTGTTGTTTAAGTCCACAGTTACAAATGGCTTCGCTCCATGAACAAAAACTACTGACTTCGTTTATAATTTTTTTTTTTTTTAGCTATTTGGGTGTT
>NW_013763021.1:0-1082 GCF_000517525.1 Limulus polyphemus
ACTATTTAAGAAAGGATTTGTATCGCTGAAGTTTCTCAGGGAAGAATTTTTACGGGAAACTAACAAACGAACAGAGACGTAACAATACTAATTACATAATGTGAACAAATTTGGTAATAAACCTGCTACAAATATTAAGATCCTGTTTTTTTTGTTTTTTTTTTTCAAACACATGGTCCTAAAATCAAAGCGTCACTCTTTAATCTGTTTTATCTAAATAACATTACGGATCAGAATAGCAATATCCCTTTATGTAGAGATTTTTCACAGGACTAATCTAAGTGTTCAAAAGTTATATTTTTTATCTCATTTTACTCCAAACTTTCTTGGTACAAGAAGAAACTTTTCTATTTTAGTTAAACGATGTAATGTATTTTTCTTTATTCAAGCTGAGGTAGTTACAAATAGCTGGAACAACGGAACCAAAATTAATGAGATAGTCGTTGTATAATACATTTTAAAGGCTTACATCGCCGACCTCATTTTATTCGGAAAGTCACGTCTGAGAAACGATCCACTATGTCATATGGGCCTTCCCATGGAGAAGACAACTTAGGAGACTTCCCTTTGGCCTTCCTGGGATTATACAATCATACTTTGTCTCCTGGTACAAAGCTGACTTCAGTAGATCTTTTATCATAACATAGCGTCATTGAATCAGCAGACGTTTTCAAGTTTGAATGCACTTGATGGTGAATATCATCTATCCTTTCAGATAACACTTTCACAAACTCTGACACATTATCAAGCAACTCTTCATAAGGTGGGCGTCCTGTTAACAGATCCACTGGCAACCGAAGTTCCCGACCAAACATCAACTTTGCTGGAGTGTATCCAGTGGCTTTATGCTCTGCTGTTCTATAGGCTATCAACAGTGGAGAGAGTAAGACATCCCAGTCATCTTGACGGCTATTACAAAACTTTGCCAATTCCAGTCCCACTGTCCAATTGTAATTTTCTACCGTCCCATCGGACTGTTGGTGAAGTGGCGTTATCCTGGTTTTTCGTATTCCAAACAACTTGCAGTATTCATGGAACACAGCTAATTCAAAGTTACGGCCTTGATTCGAATGCAGTTCGTA
>NW_013763022.1:0-879 GCF_000517525.1 Limulus polyphemus
AAGATAGTTCTAGAAACTAGAGGGCGCCACAGTGGTCATGTGACTCGCTGACGCAACAATATAATTAACTTTGTTATGGTATTAGATATTTATACCAAGCAAGTAATAGCATATTCAATGTTACAGTTGCATGATATATCGATGGATATAAACATAGTTAATAAAAAGCTAACCAAGATCATTATACAATATATGTATTTATTAAGGTAAAACTAAATAGTAAAGGCTTTGTTCTGCTCTATTGAAATATTAATCCTGTTTTGACCAACAACAAAGAAGGTTCTCTTCAATTTCATGCTCTCGTTTACAAGATTATGACATTATCTGTGAGCGTTATTACACGCACAATAGATCACGTTCGCCTCCTTAAGAAAACGAGCTACTTCCATCAAATTCAGTATATTTTGTTGTAAATATTATACATATAAAACATCTTTAACATTTTTCATTTTAAAATTCATATTAGTGACATTTCCTTGTGTAATTGTTACAAATCGACAACTTCAACGAATATGTGATGCCGCCTTGTTGTAAACCCTCTTCACCTGTGAAAGGAATAATATATTATTACCTAACGTCATTAAGGCTTATCCAGTAAATTGACAAATGGTAAGAAGAAACATACCTAGGGGGATGGACTATACGATCTTGCACAACTGAAGGATCTGCTGGAGACAACTGTTTTCGTGAAGAATTATTTGCATTTATCATGCCACAGTGACAGCAATACATTGTATGAACACTAAAGGTAAATGAAAATGATCTGTTTTAGTCCAGTTAAAGAATAGCGGGATTTACTACAACATCATCGAAATCTGAATGTTCTGTAACGCAGTCCCAAGTTGGATATTGGTAAATACTAGATCTTGTGCTGCACAC
>NW_013763023.1:0-881 GCF_000517525.1 Limulus polyphemus
AACTCCTGAGTGAAAATAAATAAGGATGTCGACCACACTATATCCCATATATCCAGTACTAACGAGATCTTTCCACTAACACCAGGGCCAGCTAGGATGTGACAGATGTAGTAATGACTGAGATACTATTGTATTAGAAAATTGCACGACAACAACTAATATGAGCTGGATGAAGTTGGTAAAGTGTAATTTTCCATCAATTTTACTTATATCACAACATATCAAAATTAGGGTAAGGAATTATTTAACAACCTACTCATTTTTCAGAAGAACTGATAAACCAGCAGGCTAGTCTTATTGATAGTAATAGTACCAAAACTGCACACATTATTCAAATAATACCTCATCAGCGATTGGAATATTTGTAAAAGAAAATAACCTAGTTTTAAGATTCCAAATTCTCCAAACCAGTAACTTGTTTGATCTTTTCGCCACCAGTGGCCAAAGTACAGGTTTGTGTCACTCTGGTTATGGAGACCTGTCTTAGCTTATTTGTCAGTGTGGTGCCATTCATAATTTTGAACTGTTTACATTAGGTCAGAAACAACCTACTTTTCTGTTTGTATTCTATATATGTTACTAGTAAAAGTACCTGGCTTTGCTCACGTTTTTAGGTTGACATATTGTAATAACTCTAGCAAAGCCACATACTTAGAATAGTTTGTAATATAAGGAACCACTTCTTTTCTATGTGATTTTTTGCTAGCTTGCCTCATTAAAATGATATGCATACATTCCCACACATGGATAAGTAATAATACCCAGATGTACACCCTCAGTATGGGTGCAAATATTCAGGTTCCTATGTTCTTTCCTTTGGAGCTATGGCAATCACACACATACAGATACATCCCTAGTAAATATATTTGACTTCACTCGGG
>NW_013763024.1:0-881 GCF_000517525.1 Limulus polyphemus
CGAGTTTGTTTCGAGTTGACGTAGGTATAATTCTCTTCACTGGGAGCTAGCTAGCTTTGTCCTTCGTTATTTACCAACCACACACGCCGACTTTTCCACGATGAAGTTATATAATATTTTCATCAAAGTACTAATGTCCGATGAGAATCCACTGAAGTTAAATGATTTGTTATGTTCAAAATTTATAAACGTTCATGGTCAAATATCTGAAGTTTCCCGATTGATAAGCGTTATAACAATCACAATTATAGCTTCCGAAGTTTATCACACACTGACTATAGCGAACTAATAATAGATAATCTTTTCTTGGCGCGTCGCGTTGGTTATATTTATAGGTGTGTGGAGAGTTTCTAAAAAATTCAGATTAAGTAACAATACAAAGCTACATTAAACGTTTACGTACATACATATATTGTTGATTCTTACACTCGAGAATCTTCTACAACTTTAGAGAATAGGCAGGAGTTTCGCAATACATATATAACTGTATAAGTTATGTACACTTGTAAATATAAATTTAACACGAGCAAACATCGATATAAAAATAAATATATAATAGCAGCCAATCCCACTTTTCGTTGGTAAATAATAATAATAATAGTATCCCTAGAGTTGGGGTGAGTGGTACGGACTAGCTGACTTCCCTCTAGTTTAGCACTTCTAAATACTGGATCTTCCACACAAAAAAATCTCTCGTTGGGTCTGTGCTGCATTTACGGACTTTCAAGCGTAAATCAGAAGTTAGATTTTCCATAGTTAGCGAATAGCTAACTATGCAGCTTTGCGTTATAAAAACGCAACAGCAATGACAAAAATAGATTTTTAAAACTAAGAAAGTTTCTTGCTATCTCAGTAAAATCAACGAATCGTGTGACAACCAG
>NW_013763025.1:0-1788 GCF_000517525.1 Limulus polyphemus
CAAAGGGTAAAAATATTGTTCTAGCCTACAGGACTTCTCGATATGTAAATAGCACAAAGAACAATACTATATCTAAATCATCAGAATCTCCCGTGTCATTACTCTTACCATATCCTTGATTGTCCCATTTACTCTCCTCACACTTCCCATTTGTTTGGGGTCTGTAAGGACTAATGGGTTCCATTTTAAATTCTGTCATCTTCCATTATTCTTGTTTTTGCGTCATTGTGATTGAAAATTACTAGTAAATTTGATAAGAATTCTTCAGGAAACCCAACTCGTCATAATTTTTATCCTCACTAACTCTATTTTATCCTTAGAATTTAGTAGTACTGTTTCTACATATTTAGTGTCAGAATTTGCTACTGTCAGAATATATTTATTCTCTTGCTATGTTATTGGAAATAGTTTGACAACATTAGCATTAAAACAACTAAATGGTTCACTAATAACTGGTAAATTAAAAATTGGGGTTTTTACTCTCATCCTTTCTTACTAGCTTGCTGATATATATTATTCTTTACATAAACCTTTATATCTCGGACCATACCCGCCCAGTAGTAGTCTTTACTGATCCAAATTTATATTGTGGCTATGACGAAAATCCAGCCAACTTTGCATCATGCCCTAAATTTCTGCATTCTTTTGAAAATACTGTTTGATTGCTACCATCTATTAAATTATTTCCGACGTATTTATGCTTCATTACTACTTCCCTCCTGTAATAATAATTTTGTTCTCGTTTTGTTACTTACACTTCAACTAGTACTATGACTTCACTGCAGTATTGTGTAACAGTTCCTGTTTCTCATACAAAAAGTGCAAAAAAGCCTATAATCTGAAGAAAAAAACAAGGGTTTAAAAACAAGCATACAACTCGATTGGACCCATGTGACTTGTTGCTAGGTGGTAGAAGTAATACCCTCAAAATTTCTTTTCCAGTAATATCCGCATCATACAAGTTAATACCCTCCTGCAATAATTTTCGAGTTACATAAGACAAAACAGAGTCTAATGTTTGGTTACCCCCAACGACAGAACAGTACAATGTCGAATAACGAGAACGCAAAATCTAACCCTCAACCAGAACCCCGAACCAAAACGCAATAAGAGCTAAATAAGCTACGAAATTCTAACTCATGTGCCCGTACCTTTTCAGAGCATAAAAAAATAACCATTTGAATCTTTTACCCAATTCAAATACACGGATATGTTATCGTAAAATAAGCCTGTCTATCCGCTCACAATCCAACATTTCCAACTCTTGTTCGAAATGCTAGAAGCGTTGCTTCGATCAATCAGGAAACCCTTGAAGCAATCGTGTTCTTGGCTAAAAGTCCGCTGGAAACTTTCGCGCAAAGCTACATGAGGCCTATTTGCACTAGCCGTCCCTAACTTAGCAATGATAGACCACCCACCGCCAACTCTTGGGCTACTATTTTACCAACAAATAGTGGGATTGATCAACACATTATAACGGTATTCATTTTACTGACATTTTCTGTATATAAATAAGATTTTGCTTCAGTTTCATCTTAAGCCCCATGTTTTTTGTTTTTTACTATCTGGTGTACAATAACATAAAATGTGTCATTACAAATGTAAGTAAAATGTGCTGATATATCATCACAAGCTACACTGGAAATGTCTTTATCCTTGTTTTCTTTAAGGTTGTGTGCTACTTAAAATATTACGAGAGTACTGGCTACTGTATATGATTTTCACCATTTTGGAGAAACATTGGCTCTTGTTTCGTTAAGTGAGTGTTCAAAATACTTTATAACAAAG
>NW_013763026.1:0-1443 GCF_000517525.1 Limulus polyphemus
GAGTATATATTGTTCTAAACACAAAAAGAGCTCAAAACATCAAAATAAGAAAATACCGTAAATCAAAAAAAAAAATGTTTACTGTTGTTTAGTTTAGTTCAAAACCTACAAAATCTTCATTGCTTTCACTGTAATTTATTTTTTATTATTTAGGGAGCATTATAAATAGTTATGTTTTTAAAAGGAAAAAAAACTACTACTGTTATAAATAACACATTCAATTGAACTAAAATATGCATGCCTATCTAAATATATTTACACATAGCTTTTGTATATCGTATATATTATTTATACCTTCAGTGTATAGGACGCAAGCAGATTTTGACATCAAATAACACATTCAATTGAACTAAACCATGCATGCCTACTTAAATATATTTACACATAGCTTTTGTATATCGTATATATTATTCATACCTTCGGTGTATAGGACGCAAGCAGATTTTGACATCAAATTTTGGGGTAAAAAAGTGCGTCTTATACACCGAAAAATACGGTACGTTCCTTAATGAGGATTTTAATAGTAATAGCACCCTCTGTATTGGTTTACATCCCTCAAGGCTGAATTTTTCAAATTTAAAAGATGTACAGCACCTGATGTTTTTCTAGAGACATATAACCCTAACGGCTAACCCAAATTTATCGTTAGGCTTTCAAGCTGATCATCTAACGACAGTACTCACGTTTAACACTTAGTGAGGTTCATAATTTGATGTATAAGCAACGTTAAATGTCTATCATCATTGCAATGTAGCTACGGAAGTGTTAAACAGAAAGTTTATTCTACAGGATAATTAAACATCAGTACGTTATGATGAAATGCAGGAATTATCCAGGAATTGAGATTAGGGGGCACTTTCGAATTTTCAGGTGGGCGAAGCGTTTTTTAATTAGATGAAGTTATTTTAGAAAATTTTCAGTTTCTAATTTTCTAACAACAAATTGAGATAGCATTGGCAGCTAATTATGGAAATTATTTACCTGATAAAATGGTTGTGAAACATTTTCAGTTTTTACTATGGTGCTATACAGCTCGCCTTCTCCCTCACGGTCTCACCCCTGGGACCTCGCACACCTGAAAATTCGAAAGTGCCCCCTAATCTCAATTCCTGGATAAAACACTGCATTTCATCATAACGTACTGATGTTTAATTATCCTGTAGAAAAACTTTCTGTTTAACAGTTGTGAAACATTTTCAGTTTTTACTATGGTGCTATACAGCTCGCCTTCTCCCTCACGGTCTCACCCCTGGGAAACTAGTCACATGCAATGTTGCCAGTTTAGTGACCACTAGGTGGGAGGAGTGTACAACTCCTTAAAAGGGCGAACTTCATCTAATTAAAAAACGACTAAACTGGCAACATTACATGTGACTAGTTGACCACTAGGTGGGAGGAGTGTACAACTCCTTAAAAGGGCGAACTTCATCTAATTAAAAAACG
>NW_013763027.1:0-879 GCF_000517525.1 Limulus polyphemus
CCAGATATACAGCTTTCTGCTTCTCTGTCCATCCATTCATCTCTGCCAGTAACTCAAACTGTGCTCTATATGCTTCCCACGGTGCCTTCCCATCGAATTCCTGTGGCTTCCTTCGCACTGAATCACTCCTATTACTGACATTCATATCTGGGATGTGACTTCTAAGGGGACTGAATATGTCTACATTAGGGTTTAGTTGCAGGGTCTGGAAGGGGCTTGTCATTGTCTGGGGCTGGTTAAGTCGATGGTTAATGTATCCTCCTTGTGTAACAGACAATAAATCGTTCTTTAATGCATCTAATTTGCTTTTAAATTTACTAATGTTTTCCATTTGTACTTCTTGCCATTGTTGTTGATTTTCCTGTAGTTGCTGCTGACTCTGCTGCAACTGCTGTTGTCTCTCTTCTTGTTTCTTTTCTCGTTGTTCTTGTTTCTTTACTTTTTCCTCCAACAACTGCTGTAATTTCTCTTCTTGTTTCTTTTCTTTTTCCTCCAACAACTGTTGTAATATCTCTTGTTTATTTTGTTGTTCGAGCTGCCATTGTTGTAGGTTTTCTTGCCACTGCTGTAATCTTTCTTCTTGTTTCTTTTCTTTTTCCTCCAACAACTGTTGTAATCTCTCCTCTTCTTGTTTCTTTTCTCGTTCTTCTTGTTTCTTTTCTTTTTCCTCCAACCACTGCTGTAATTTCTCTTCTCGTTCTTCTTGTTTCTTCTGGCGCTCTTGTATTGCTGCCATCAAGTCTGTTATGCTGTAGTTTGATTTGCCGCTTCTCGTTTCCATTTTTTTTTCTCTCTGTCCCACTCTCTGACACCAATTTGTTACGTCTCTGTTCGTTAGTTAATTTTCCGTAAATTCGTTCCAATGAAACTTTAGCGACA
>NW_013763028.1:0-879 GCF_000517525.1 Limulus polyphemus
CTTTATTTTTTATCGCCATCTGGTGTCTTCAGAGTTGATCATATGAATTGTTTCATTTTATAAAAAACTGCAGTTATTCGTAAACTATTGTGACAGTACTTAAAAGGTGGGTTTGACTTATTGACTACCTTACCAGGCTGTGGATCAAAAGGTTTGAGGTTAGAGACGTAATTCTGTTCAATATGCTCTGCGCCCCCAGTGTCACAGCGGTATGTCTGCGGATTCGATACTCGTGTTGAGCAGAGCGCAATATAGCCCATTGTGTAGCTTTGTTTTTAATAACAAACAAACAGTCTATACTCCGCACTTTCAGCTATGGGCGTGTTATAAAAGTGGCAGTCAATCCCATTACTAAGTTTAAAGAACTGCATATAACATTTGTGGCGGAGGGTGCTGATGATTGGTTTCCGTTTCTCTGATCAACATTTCAAAATTAGGGAAAGTTGTACCTTAATCATAGAGGGCCGTTCAGGTTGAACATTTTTAAAGCCTAATTTCATATGCTCTCTTGAGAGCATTCGGAAAAAATAAATATATGTACAGTCTATTTGATTCTACTAATAATTATAATTATATGACCCATATTATCGAGCTAAACAACATGAGTGAAATTATAAGTTTTCTTTTAAAAACTCTTTGCACATGCGCAGATATTAAGTATATATATAAAAAGTAAAGTTCGTGAGCATTCATCTTTCTTCCGCACAGTAGCCATTTTGAGCATACACTATCACGTTGCGTGCATAATCGTGCGATGTTCACTTGAGTCCACGTCAGTTTGGTTTGTTTTGGAATTTCGCGCAAAGCTACACGAGGGCTATCTGCGCTAGCCGTCCCTAATTTAGCAGGGTAAGACTAGAGGGAAGGCAGCTAGTCATC
>NW_013763029.1:0-904 GCF_000517525.1 Limulus polyphemus
ATGGCTTTAGTAAGATGTTTCATGTGGTGACTTGTCTTTAGTAGGATATTTTATGTTGTGACGTGTCTTTAGTACGATGTTTCATGTAGTAACATCTCTCTAAGTTGATGTTCCATATAGTGACATGTTTTAGTATGATTTTTCATGAAGTGGCATGTTCTTAGTACGATGTTTCATTTGGTGACATGACTTTTGTACGATGTTTCATATAGTGACATGTCTTTAGTACGATGTTACATGTAGTGACATGTATTTAATACGATGTTTCATGTAATGACATGTTTCTAATACGATGTTTCATGTAATGACATGTTTTTAATACGATGTTTCACGTAATGACATGTTTTTAGTACGATGTTTCATGTAGTGACATGTTTTTAGTACGATGTTTCATGTAGTGACATGTCTTTAGTACGATGTTTCATATAGTGACATGTCTATACTAGATGTTTCATGCAGTAACATGTTTTAGTACGATGTTCCATAAAGTGACATGTTTAAAATGATTTTTCATGTAGTGGCATGACTTTAGTAAGATGTTTCATGTAGTGGCATGTCTTTTGTACGATGTTTCATATAGTGACATGTCTTTAGTACGATGTTTCATGTAGTGACATGTCCTTAGTACGATGTTTCATGTAGTGACATGTCTTTAGTAGATGTTTCATGCAGTAACGTTTTTAGTACGATGTTTCATGTAATGACATGTCTTTAGTACGATGTTTCATCTAATGACATGTTTTTAGTACGATGTTTCATGTAGTACAAAGTATTTCAGTTGATGTTACATATAGTGACATGTCTTTAGTATGATATTTTATGTAGTGACATGTTTTTAGTACGATGTTTCATGTAGTAGCATGTCTTTAAGTTGATGTTACAATATAGTGACATGTCTTTAGTA
>NW_013763030.1:0-881 GCF_000517525.1 Limulus polyphemus
AATAAGTGTAAGTAAAAATGTGCAAATTTGTCCAATCTGATTTTTGCATCTGACAGTAAGATAAGTTTTAGGAAAATCAGTGAAATTCGGCGACTTTGGATATCGGAGTGCTTTTTGTGTAAGTACCAGCGATGAGAGTTCATTCCTTCAGTCGCCTCTGCGTGCATTGTTGTAAAACAATACAATGCTTACAGGCAGTTGATACAAGTAGTGTGACGAGGGTGCGCGTAGTTACACAGCTTTGTGATAGAGAAAACGTGTGGGTATATTGTGTGTGCTTCTACGTATATTTGTGTGTTGTACATATGTGTTTATATATTTATATTTAAATCTGGAACACTAATTCAATACACGGATTAAACCCGAACAGGCGACTATTTGCGACTTTGGATATCAGAGCGCTTTTTTGTGTTTACGTACCTGCAATGAAGTTTTCAAGAAAAGAGGTTTACGAGCCGCTGCAGCGATCGTGTTTAACTTGCATTGTCGTGTTTAAACCGGTTTGAAGAGTGCCGTATATAAAAGGGACTGACTTCAGTAAATTATGTCATATATTTTGCATATTTGAATGTTGAAAGAGTTCACAAGAGGTAAGCATCTAATATTTTCAAACTTTGATATTTATTTAAGCCCTATATTTTAATCGTTATACACTCAAAAAACGACTTAATTAAATTAACGAAGATTTTAATTAAATTAGTATCAAATTCTTAATACTATATCTGCCTATTAAAATTCTTAATATTTCTATTAAATATGATCTTAATTATTTTTTATGAAGCTCTTCTAATTAACTTACATAATAAATTTTAAATACATTGGCAAATTATAAAAATTGCTTAATCAAACAACTTATCGGGAAAAACTTTTAAACCAATTAC
>NW_013763031.1:0-880 GCF_000517525.1 Limulus polyphemus
CCTTAAAACTATTATTTCGTCAGTTAGGTACTCTCGCTGTTAACGATATTTTTGGTCGTAAGTAAACAATGCTTTATCGTTATTCTCGTTTGTAAAGGGTTTGAATATTGTAATAACGTCATACTTACATTCAATTATGACGCTATCACGATACAAGATGGCCGGTGTTTAACAATTTTCATATCTTGTAAAAGGCTTGAATGAGATTTTCGTCTCTTCTATAAATTACTTTACAGCTGGTAAATGATTAATGAACAACAATGAATGTTCACTATCCTGAACGTAAACAATACGATTAGTGGTTTAAAGAATAGATAAACAGGGACGGTTTAACTTTAGTTTAATCGGACCTTGATATAAATTATCTAAAACTTATTTAGGATCTGGATTATTGCGAATTGTGTAAAACATAAAATTATTTTATTCTGAATGTAGATTAATGTGTAGGAAGACTCAGCACACAGCGAGCTTATTGTGAAGTAACATACTGTATACAGTGATGTCATTGTGAAGTAACATTATGTAAACGGTCAGGTCATTGTGAAGTAAGATTCTGTTTACGATGAGGTTATTGTGAAGTAAGATTCTGTCTACAGTGATGTCATTGTGAAGTAACATACTGTCTACAGTGATGTCATTGTGAAGTAACATTATGTAAATGGTGAGGTCATTGTGAAGTAAGACTCAGCACACGGCGAGCTTATTGTGAAGTAACATACTGTCTACAGTGATGTCATTGTGAAGTAACATACTGTATACAGTGATGTCATTGTGAAGTAACATACTGTCTACAGTGATGTCATTGTGAAGTAACATTATGTAAACGGTCAGGTCATTGTGAAGTAAGATTCTGTTTACGATGAGGTTATTGTGAAGTAGC
>NW_013763032.1:0-881 GCF_000517525.1 Limulus polyphemus
ATGCAGTTATTGTTCGGGACGAACAATACTGTTGCGTCAGCGAGTCACATGACTACTGTGATGCCACGTTTCTAGAACTATCCTGTACCTTGGCGAATGCTCTAGTATTTATTAGATATAGGGTAGTCTGGTATATAAAAGAGGGTGACAACGTGACGGGACAAGAGTGTGTGTATAGGTAATGAGTAATTGAACTGCAGTCAGAGAGAGACGTATTGTTGAAGTTAACATTCGTTGTTAAAACGTTTGTAAAAGAGCGACTGTTGAAAATAAGTGTATCGGGAAGTTATATTCAGAAAGAATAAACCAGTTTTATTAAGTAAGGAATTGTGTCGCTAAAGTTTCGTGAGAACGAAGTTACGGAAAGTTAATTAATAAAGGGGAGACGTAACAAATTGGTGTCAGAGAGTGGGACAGAAAAAAAAATGGAAACGAGAAGCGGCAAATCAAACTACAGCCTAGCAGACTTGATGGCAGCAATACACGAACAGCAAAAGAAACGAGAAGAACGAGAAGAGAAATTACAACAGTTGTTAGAGGGAAAAAGAAAAGAAACAAGAAGAGAAATTACAGCAGTGGTTGGAGGAAAAAGAAAATAAACAGGAAGAATGTCTCCAACAGTTGCAGGAAAGTCAGCAGCAACTACAGGAAAGTCAACAACAGTGGCAACTAGAACAAGAAAGGAAACAGGAAGAAAGTATCCAACGGTTGCAGGAAAGTCAACAACAGTGGCAAGAAGTACAAATGGAAAACATCAGTAAATTTAAAAGCGAATTATATACGTTAAAGAACGATTTGTTGTCTGTTACACAAGGAGGATACATTGACCATCGACTTAATCAGCCCCAGACAATGGCAAGCCCCTTACAGAGCCCGCAGCT
>NW_013763033.1:0-1376 GCF_000517525.1 Limulus polyphemus
TTTGATGATTCTGTAGAGATTACAGATAAAGTTATCCTTTCCCTAAAGTTTCAAGTTCAATTCATTCATGTGGGATGTGATGTCAACCAAAAATGACAGCTTTGACAGCCAGGTAGTATCTGACAGAAGTGGATCAGTTCTGTCCTGATTGATTTATCAGTTATCTCTCAATAGATGGAGAAAGAAATAGTAAGGAAAATAGTTGGAAGTTCAGTTATCTCTCAATAGATGGAGAAAAAATACTTGGATGTTCAGTTATCTCTCAATAGATGGAGAAGAAATTAAGAAAAATACTCGGAAGTTCAGTTATCTCTCAATAGATGGAGAAAAAAATTAAGAAAAATACTTGGAAGCTCAGTTACCTCTCACTAGATGGAGAAAAAATACTTGGAAGTTCAGTTATCTCTCAATATATGGAGACTGTACTGAACTACTATTAAGAACCTTTACTTAAAATACAATAGAAGTAAGTACTATCACTACCTTATATATGCACAACAAACATGTCCTGATGCTCGTCCAGTAACTATCAATGTAAATCCCTTTGTGTTCATTCCAGAAATAAAGATGCTTAGTTTATGTTTATTTCATAATTTTTTATGGTGGTTGCGAGATCGTTCAAATTTTCCGGACCCGAACAGACATTGATTACTGAAGACAATATATAAAATATAAAGTTTTCTCTTAGGAAACGTTTGGTAACTATTTGGACATTATAAAAATTTCGCATGTAAAAGTTCGAAATTTTTTGATGCACAAAAGTATTTTTAATGTTGAAATGAAAATTACTTTGCCTAACAGATAGGCAAAATGTGAAAAAAATTGCCCACCCAATTTGTATATAAAAGCAATGTTATTATCTTCTCCTATTGCTCGCGAAATTCTCCTGAGTAGTGGTTTTCCTTTTTGTTATTTTCTCAGAAAAACTCATTTCATAATAGTTTCTAGCTTTTTCGCATATCTATAATACCATGTTCTCTCCAAGTTCTTCTGTTCTCCGCACAACTGAACTTGCTGAAAGGCTGACACTTCCGAACAAATCGGCTTTCTCAGGACACAGGTCATTTGCTGCTTCCATCATACACTCGTTGATGAAGTTGCCGTCAGTAAACGGTTTTCCTCGCTCTGCCATCTTATGCACTATTTTGTAACTTGTACGAGTGACAGATTCATTTTCAGCAACCATTCTCGTGAAGAGATTTTTTGAGATTCCAAAGTACATTTCATGAACTCAAATTTCTCAGAACGTAACTTTCCAAAAAGCTTCGAATATGTTGACAGATGTTTTGTTTCATAATGATGTCGAAAACTGTACTCTTTCAAAACGGCAACACTTTCGTTGCATATCATGCAACAAGCTTTCTGGTTGTTTTTTT
>NW_013763034.1:0-2473 GCF_000517525.1 Limulus polyphemus
GACTAGATACAGCAAGAATTATCTGTTGTCAATTGGACAGTTGAGTTATTTGGAGACACTGGTCAGATGTAGAAAATTTTTATAGATAAATTATTAAATATTCAAGTAAACATATTCCTTATAGAAAGAAAAGGGTAGCTGCAAGTAAAAAAACCAGGTTGGTTCACAAAGAATGTAAGAGATAAAATTAAAGAAAAGTATAATAGATTTAAGAAATTTAAATTAACTGGTACGACTGGAGATTTATAAGATCAAGAAAGTTGGTGAAACAGGAAATTAGGTCATCAAAAAGGATGTATGAGAAAAGGTTGGCTCAAAATGTAAAAATTAACAGTAAGGATTTCTTTAAATACATTAAGGGTGAAGAAAATGTTAGGATGGACCCTTGAGGGATGATAAATGAAGTCCTGTATCTGATGATTATGAGATGGCTGCTTTTCTTCAGTTTTTACTAACAAAAATTTAAGCAGTGTTCCCCATCTTGAATAGTTGATAGATGGAAGTGAGATCGGACTAGATAACTGCATTAATTCTGATCTGGTGAAGAAAAAATTGGGAAGTTTAAAGAACGATAAGGCTTCTGGACTAGATAATATTTCCCCAAGGGTTTTGAAGAAGGTTAAAGATTGGATATGTCAGCCACTTACTACTATTTTTTTTCAGTTCTTGAATAGTGGGCAGGTACCAGAGGATTGGAAGTTAGCTAATGTAACTCCTATTTTCAAGGAAGGTGATAAAAATTGTCCCTGTAATTATAGACCCATTAGTCTTACATCAGTTGTGGGAAAAGTTTTGGAAAGCCTGTTAAAAGATGCTTCGCAAGGTCATTTAACAAACTTTAGAATTTTATTGGATAGTCAACATGGTTTCATTAAAGGAAAATCTTGCCTTACAAATCTTTTAACATTCTTTGAAAAGGTTACTGCTTAAGTAGATGAGGATAAGAGTTTTGTTCCCAAGACCCACAAATTGCAAGTCAAATGCCTAACCACCAGGCTATGCTAGGCCTTTCGGGTGCAAAAAAACTTTCTACCTCACTACCACTGGGAAGAGCAACATGGTGTTTAAGATGATCAGCTGGCAATAACATAACATTCTGGGAAAACAAGGGACCTATTGGTCCATCTCGGCTGTTCCATTCTCTAAACTAAACTAAAACTATTAATAAGCAAAATTAAAAAAAGAAAAGAATAAAATCTTAAAGCTATCCCTTATCATTCATATACTTATCAAGTTTTTTCTTAAATTCTGTAGATAGAACCTAAAATATTATTTACCCTACCACTAGCAACAGCACAATGCTTGAACGGCTTTATAGACTGATAAACTATTACACCAAGATCCCTTTCTTTCATGAATTAAGGTTATCCCCCCCCAAATAAATTTATAATTCAAATTATGATAACCCACATACATTATCTTGTATTTATTATAATTAAAATCCATTTGTCATTTGTTTGTCCAACTCACTAAATGATCTAAATCCTTTTGTAAATCAGCAGCATCCTCTTCACAGCTAGCAACACTCAAGACCTTAATATCATCAGCAGATTTAAGTAATTTATTGACCATTCTTTCATCTATGTCACTGATGTAAATCAAAAAGAGCAAAGGTCCTAACACTGAGCCCTGAGATATCCCTCTTGTAATATTAATCCAGTTTGACTGAACACTCCATTTGTAACAACCCTCTGCTTTCTTCCATCCAGCCACTCTTCTATCTAATTTGCTAATTTATCTCCCACACCTATAGAGATATTTTTATTACAAGCCTTTTATATGGCACCTTGTCAAATGCTTTCCAAAAATCCAGATACACCAAATCTACAGCTGTAACCAGACATGTTCCACCTTTCAGTAAAGCATAGTCCAAGAATTAGTGGACAGTGGTGTTGACCAGCTGCCTTCCCCTCTAGTCTATCACCTTCCAAAATTAGTTGGCTTGTGTGGATTCAACAGTAACAATCACAACTGAAGCTACTGTTTAAGCCAGATTTTGTAAAAATTGCTTTTTTCTGCATTATTTATAAAACTTAGGTCTACTGTACAATTAGATCAGGCCTGAAAATGTATTCTAAATAACTATAGGTTGAGTGTGTTTTATTCAAAGGCATGAAGATGTAATTAATTCTTTCATATTATCATTCTAAAATATAATCCCGAACAATAATAACCCCTTTTACTACAGATGTAAATAGAACTAGAATATTATCAAGGTGAATGCTTAGTTTTTAATTTATATATATTAATAGTATATTTGGAAATATGAAAGATTTTCCCTGTAAAATTTTGCATTTTTTTCATATTTTTAAGAATTTTATTTTTTGATAACTATCATATTGTCCAAGTATTGATCGCCATGATTTTTGTGAGTTTTATTTCAATTTTAAAATTATGCAAGTTTTATTGACTTTACAGAATTTTGATGCTAAATGTAAAAAAATGTTGAGAACATAACGTGATTGATTTTGAC
>NW_013763035.1:0-1211 GCF_000517525.1 Limulus polyphemus
AAAAAAATAGTGGCATAAAGATTAAAAATACCGTTATCAACATCTTTTAGTTTAAGAAGGACTAAAAAGTCTGTAATCAAAGAAAATAAATGTAGTGGAAGAGAACTAAAAGACCGTTATAACAGTCGAAAAAATATTTTGGAAGAAGGACAAAAAAGATCGTCATTAAAGTTAACAAAATCTTGCGGAAGAAGGACTAAAAAGACCGTTATCAAAGTTAAAATAATGTTGTGGAAGAAGGACTATAAACACAGTAAACAAAGACAACAAAATCTAGTGTAAGAAATACTAAAAAGACCATTATGAATTTCAAAAAATCTAGCGAAAGAGTTACTAAAAAAATCGTCATTAAAGTTAAAAAATCTTGCGGAAGGTGGACTAAAAATACCATTATTAATGTCAACAAAATCTAGTGTAAGAAGGACTAAAAACCCATTATCAAAGTCAACAATATCTAGCGTAAGAACTATTAAAATAACCCATTATCCAAGTCCATAAAATGTAGTCTAAGAAGAATTAAAAAGACCGTTATCAAATTTAACAAAATATAGTGGAAGAAGGACTAAAAAGATAGTTATGAAAGTCGACAAAATCTAGTGGAAGAAAAACTAAAAACCCGTTATAAAGTTAACAAAATATATTGGAAAAAAACTAAAAATGCCTTTATCAATATCAAAAAATTTAGTGCAAGAAAGACTAAAAAGTCCCTTATCAAATAAAATAAATCTATAAACCCGTTATCAAAGTCAACAACATCTAGTTGAAAAAGGGCTAAAATTACCGTTTTCAAAGTCGAAAATATCTAGCGTCAGAACTATTAAAAAACCATTATCCAAGTCAAAAATATGTAGTGTAAGAAGGACTAAAAAATCCATTATCAAATTTAACAAAATCTAGTGGAAGAAGGACTAAAAAGACAGTTTTCAAAGTCGACAATATTTAGTCTAATATTTATTAAAAGACAATAAAATTTAGTGTAAGAAGGACTATAAGACTGTTATCAAAGTAAAAAAAATCTAGTACAAGAAGGACTAAAAAAAATATTATCAAAATCAACAAAATCTAGTGTAAGAACTATTAAAATTACCATTATCTAAGTAAATTATATGTAGTGTAAGAAGGACTTAAAAGACCGTTATCAAAGTTATTAAAATCTAGTGGAAGAAGGACTAAAAAGACAGTTATCAAATTCATTAAAATCTTGTGTAAGA
>NW_013763036.1:0-2206 GCF_000517525.1 Limulus polyphemus
GTGTGAAATACTTTGCAAATAAAAAACTAAAGTTGAAATCGAAGCCAGTCGTCACGTGATGACAACGATATTGTGGCGTCGTGTACCATACTCACTGCATTGAAAGGTTTGTTTACTTAAAAAACAGGTAAGTTGATTCAGAATTGAAAAGCCAATATGCGATCTGGATTCCTCAGACAAAGGCCTTTTTAACGATATTTTATTTGTAGCGCAAGGGAATTATTTATATAGATATTATATACATTTAATAAAACACGTGACTGTCCTTATATTGCTAAAAGACGTTCCTGTGTAACTGATGTAAGCTAATGTTCATGTAGTTTCCACATACTGGATTCATGGATTTCAGAAATAAAAAAAAACGCTCGTTTCCTCTTATGTATTGCCCCCCACCCCAGTAGCACAGCTCACTTCCGGTTATAAATCATAAAATACATAGGAAACACTAACAAAGATATCTTGGTGATCTAGGACCTCACTTCTTAAAATGACATCATTCTAAGATTTGTCAAGTTAGGTATTGTGGTTTATGTTATAAAAGTTGTTGGTTGAGTCCAATTTCTATCTAATAAATATATGTTACCAGTAACTAATAAGTTCGTTTATTTTGTGGGTGTTGTTAAGTGTGAAAAGCAAGACACAAATTATTATATTTTTAAGGATGATAATTTCCTAGAAAAACTAAAAGTATACTTTTGGATTGGCAGAAAAATTCTAAAAATACATATTTATATGTGTAGTTTTACAGGCGATAATTTTCATAACTGCAAGGGAAAAAGAAAGTTGGATTTTTTTCTTTGTGTATTACGCAAATTAAGTTTGACATAATGATAAAATATAGATCATACCATATTTATGAGTTAAAACTGTTAAAATAGATTCAGGACTATTACTGTTAGTTAAATTTTGAAATTTTATATGCAGATGTACACCCGATACGTGAAAGTTGCTGTGCAAGCCTGAAAGGAAAGATGGTACATAAGAGTTTGTTTCTTTGAAGTTATACCCAAAGCTACACAATTGGCTATCTGTGCTCTGCCCACCACGGGTATCGAAACTCAGTTTGTAGCGTTGTAAATCCGCAGACATATCAAGTGATTTTACTATAATTTAATTATTTTTTATACAAGTTGTGTCTCATATGTTCACATTTGTGATTATAGTATAAATCTTATTGAATGAGATCCCTGAGATTCATAAATCCGGTATGAACATAAAAGAGGCTTTTTCTATTACTGAAATTCGTGAATCCAGTCTATAGATTTACACTGTCTGCTAATTGGCTTTCTCAATGCTTAGGTCTATGAATCTGATAAAGGCTTTTCTGTTCTTGAAATCCGTGAATATAGTACACTGTGCCTTTCCAGATTAATTTGTTTTGTTTTGAATTTTGCGCAAAGCTACACGAGGGCTATTTGCGCTAGCCGTTCCTAATTTAGCAGTGTAAGACTAGAGGGAAGGCAGCTAGTCATCACCACCCACCGCCAACTCTTGGGCTACTCTTTTACCAACGAATAGTGGGATTGACCGTCACATTATAACGCCCCCACAGCTGAAAGGGCGAGCATGTTTGGTGGGACAGGAAATCGAACCCCCGACCCTCAGATTGCGAGTCGAGCGCCCCAACCATCTGGCCATGCCGGGGCTTTTCAGCTCAAACTGGTGTTACGGATATCTAGTGATGTTTCTTTCTTGCAATAGAAATACTTAAATAAATGACACGGAACTTATTATAAACTTATTGAATAGTACTAAGTTTTCGCTTAAAGAAATTGATATAAATTGATTTATTATTTATAAAATTTTATGGGTTGTGAAATTTCCAAAGTTGTTTTGACATTTTTTTGAGAAAGGTTAAAATACTTCCTTTCGTTTTTGAATTTAAGTATTTTATTGTTGATCAGAAAATTCCATTTTATATGATCAGTCAGTTTCAATTTTGAAACCTTATTTTGCCGATCGGTGTACTTGGGGTAAAATCACTTAGGAAGTAAAAATCGTCTGCTGAATGGAACGTCTATCTGATATACTTAAGTGTTTTGAAGTAAACAGAAGAATCTAATACGTTAAAAAATAATAATAATTTGCAGTTTCAACTATTTTCTAAGAAAAAAAAAGAAAGTGTATTTTTATAATATGTTGAAAAATAATGTAAGGACCGATTTTATTTATTTATAGGAAAAATGGTACGTTTTAACGAAAATAT
>NW_013763037.1:0-1380 GCF_000517525.1 Limulus polyphemus
TAATATAACTTTGGTTAATATTGTTTTATTCTATTTAAATTCACAGAAGCAACGGATGAAATTTCCTCAGAAATTTCCCTTTGCTTCAACTGCTTTTGAATTTTTTTCAGAATTCTTTGTTGAATGTACCTGATGATGACGAAACCTTGTCGAAACGTTGTACGTTTGCTGTTATGTTAAACTTATATTAAAGTTTTTCTTCATTACCCATTCAAGCCATCTCCAACCATTATTAGTCTCAAAGTGGGTTCCTCGTCATCGAATCAGGACTAGTTAGGCACATCTGGACCTGGTTTCACTTTAACTGCCATTATTAGACCACCCATACTCATGTTACTTAATGTGACACAACAGTAAGAAAATCAATGTAGATGAGTGTATATGCTGGTAAATTATGCTTATGAACACCATATAAATTACTGTCAGTTGCTAGATAACATTTAAAAACTCGATAAGTTTAACTACACGAACACTACAGGAGACAAGTCTGAAATTGCTCGAATGAAAATTACACACACTGTGGAGAAGGGTGTAACATAACATAATATAAGCCTAGAGGCTCAAAAGCTATATTTAATATTAAAGGTTTTGATAGAATGAGAAAATTTAAATGTTGGCTAACTAATTAGTGGTGCTAGATTACAGTTCCTAGATTAAGTAGCTAGTACATCTAGATCTAACATTAGTGTTAGACCTGTTATTTCCATCTTTTTAGTCTTAGGTTTGGATCTAGATGTAATGATAATGACAGAAATTTAACTTTATACATCTAAACTAGACCTTAGATTTGGGTGCATAGATTGAAAGCACCTTGTATTGAATCTACCCAGATCTAGATATAACCCTGCCTCATCAATTCTAGATATAGATTTATTAGGCCTAACTTTGAGAACAAATGTTACATCTAGATCTATTAACTTAGTCATTAGATCTGTCCCAGTGCAATGCCTAGTTGAATAGTTAGTATAGGTCTAAGTATGCTTATAATATAGGCTACAATTTGTACGATGATGGACCTAGGGTCTAGAACTAAAGTTATAACTGCAATTAGACCGAATGCCTAGTACATTAGTTGGTGTAAGACGTGATGTACAATCAGCCAATACAATTACAAACCACTACATTAGGTCTATAATGTTTACTAGATCTAGATCTAGGCTTTGTCTGTTGCATATATTGCCAGTCTTGCACACCAGTTAATATGTTACATCAATCTCGTATTTTCTTTTTCTTGAACATACACTTACTTGTACATTGTACTCAAGGACTTGTATTTGATCTACAGATGAATGATGTGTAATTTACTTCTGTACGTCAATTCGGACTCACTGTATTTCAGTGGGCGACTTTTAAAAGTTAAAACTGCAAGCATAATACACA
>NW_013763038.1:0-1281 GCF_000517525.1 Limulus polyphemus
TGAAAATATTAGCTTTCTACATAAAGAAACGAAATAGTGTTTCTATTTTTGTGTGAAAATATTAACTTTCTACATAAAGAAACGAAATGGTGTTTCTATTTTTGTGTGAAAATATTAACTTTCTACATAAAGAAACGAAATGGTGTTTCTATTTTTGTGTGAAAATATTAACTTTCTACATAAAGAGACGAAATAGTGTTTCTATTTTTGTGTGAAAATATTAACCTTCTACATAAAGAAACGAAATGGTGTTTTGATTTTTTTTTAATGTTTAATTAGAAAAAATAAAGGGAACACCACCTGGATAAACCGATTGGACTTACTAATCGGATACTTGTTTTGAAATAATGGTTAAAACCCAGTTATATTCTGAATTTCCTGAATAGATTGGTTGGTTATTTTGAATTTCGCGCAAAACTACACGAGGGCTATCTGCGCTAGCTGTCCTTAATTTAGCAGTGTAAGACTAAAGGGAAGGGAGCTAGTCATCACCACCCATCATCACCATCACTCTTTTACCAACGAGTAGTGGGACTGACCGTCACAATATAACGTCCCCACGGCTGAAAGGGCGAGCATGTTTGGTGTGATTGGGAATCGAACCTGCGACCCTCAGATTGCGAGTCGAGCGTCCTAACCACCTGGCCATGCCAGGCCGTAAGGAAGGGTACGGACCAAATCTCAGATCCAAACAATAATTAACCAGTGTAAGACTAAAGGGAAGGCAGCTAGTCATCACCACCCATCATCACCATCACTCTTTTACCAACGAGTAGTGGGATTGACCGTCACAATATAACGTCCCCACGGCTGAAAGGGCGAGCATGTTTGGTGTGATTGGGAATCGAACCTGCGACCCTCAGATTGCGAGTCGAGCGTTCTTAACCACCTGGCCATGCCAGGCCGTAAGGAAGGGTACGGACCAAATCTCAGATCCAAACAATAATTAACCAGAATAAGAAGTTATAATATTTGAATGATACGGGATTAGTTTTATAGTTTAAAAAATACTGCTTGATGCAGATAATAATGAGAAAGATAAGGTAGTTTCGAAGCCCCCCCCCCCAAAAAAAAGCGAAGGTTAGTGCTAAATACCGTGCCCTTTCCTGAATAGAAACAACCACTGAACAAATGTAAGTTTAAATATGAGATGGGCCCGGCATGGCCAGGTAGTTAGGGCGCTCGAGTCGCAACCTACGAGTCGCGGGTTCGAATCACCGTCACACCAAACATGTTCGCCCTTTCAGCCGTGGGGGCGTTATAATGTTACGGTCAATCCCA
>NW_013763039.1:0-1851 GCF_000517525.1 Limulus polyphemus
ACTAGGTTTAACTCTTGTTATTGAATTTATAACCAACCTATTCGTCTTTAGCCTTACTTGGTACAACTACTCCATGAACACCTAGGTGTAACTCTAATTACAAAATTTCTAAACACCATACTCATCTTTAGCGTTATTTGGTACAACAGCTTCACGAACATCTAGGCGTATTTCTAGTTACCGAATTTACAACCACCATACTCTTCTTCAGCATTACTTGGTACAACTACTCCATGATCACCTAGGTGTAACTCTAATTTCCGAATTTATAATAACCATACTCATCTTTAGCCTTACTTGGTACAACTACTCCATGAACACCTAGGTGTAACTCTAGTTAAAGAATTTATACACACACTACTCATCTTTTATCTTATTTCGTAAAACTACTCAATGAACACCTAGGTATAACAATAGTTACCGAATTTATAACCACCATACTCTTCTTCAGCATTACTTGGTACAACTACTCCATGATCACCTAGGTGTAACTCTAATTTCCGAATTTATAATAACCATACTCATCCTTAGCCTCACTTGGTACAACTACTCCATGAACACCTAGGTGTAACTCTAGTTACCGAATTTATAACCACCATATTCATCTTTAGCCTTACGTGGTACAATTACTCCATCAACACCTAGGTGTAACTCTAGTTTCCGAAGTATAACCACCATACTCATCTTTAGTCTTACTTGGTACATCTACTCTTTAAACACCTAGGTGTAACTCTAGTTACTGAATGTGTAACCCCATACTCATCTTTAGCGTTATTTGGTACAATAACTTCACGAACACCTAGGTGTAACTCTAGTTATTGAATTTATAACCACCATACTCATCTTTACCATTACTTGGTACAAGTAATCCATGAACACCTACGTGTAACTCTAGTTACAGAATTTATAACCACCATACTCATCTTTAGAAAGTTGTTCTACAAAATAACGCTAAAGATGACTATGGGGTTAGAAATTCGGTACCTAGAGTTAAACCTAAGTGTTCGTGAAGTAGTTGTACCAAGTAAGGCTAAAGATGAGTATGGGGTTACACATTCAGTAACTAGAGTAACACCTAGGTGTTCATGGAGTAGTTGTACCAAGTAAGGCTAAAGATGAGTATGGTGGTTATAAATTCTAAAACTAGAGTTACACCTAGGTTTTTATGGAGTAGTTGTACCAAGTAAGGCTAAAGATGAGTATGGTGGTTATAAATTCGGTAACTAGAGTGACACCGAGGTGTTCGTGGAGTTGTTGTACCAAGTAAGGCTAAAGATGAGTAAGGTGGTTATAAATTTAATAACTATAGTTACACCTAGGTGTTCGTGGAGTTGTTGTACCAAATAACGCTAACGATGAGTATGGGGTTTCACATTCAGTTACTAGAGTTACACCTAGGTGTTCATGGAGTAGTTTTACCAAGTAAGGCTAAAGATGAGTAAGGTGGTTATAAATTCAATAATTAGAGTTACACGTAGGTATTCGTATAGTGGTTTTACCAAATAACGCTAACAATGAGTATGGGGTTACACATTTAGTAACTAGAGTTACACCTAGTTGTTCACGGAGCAGTTGTACCAAGTAAGACTAAAGATGAGTACGTTGGTTATAAATTCAGTAATAACAGTTACACCTAGTTGTTCATGGAGCTCTTGTACCAAGTAAGGCTAAAGATGAGTATGGTGGTTATAAATTCGGTAACTAGAGTGACACCTAAGTGGTCATGGAGTAGTTGTACCAAGTAAGGACGAACACCTCGGTGTAATTCTAGTTAACGAATCTGTAACCACCATACTCATCTGTTGCGTTATTTGGTACAAGAACTCCACGAATGCCTAGGTGAAACTCTAG
>NW_013763040.1:0-1526 GCF_000517525.1 Limulus polyphemus
AAGGTTTTGTCATCATCAGGTACAAGTAGTTTACACTGACACAGATATATATATATATTGAACAAAGAGGTCACATGACCGGATACTGTTGCACCCCAGGGTGTTGGTTTAGAGTAGGGTTGTTTTGTTCAATTAAGATGGTTTCCTTGATTTTTCGTTTGTTTATGTTTGGATTTTTGTTTAAATTACTGTTTTTTAATAGATATACTATGGCTTTTTGAGTTGCAATGGTGGAAAACATGGGACGGTTTTTTATTATGCTCTGTGAATCTGGTTTCCAATTTTCTTCCTGTTTCTCCTATGTAGAATTCTAGGCAGTTATTGCATGTTATTTTGTAAATGACGTTGGTATTGTGCGATTCTAAATAATTTTTGATTAATAACGATTTTAATTTAGGGCCGGGTTTTTGAGAAAATTTGACGTTGACAGGAATATTGTGTTTAATGACTAGTTTTGTCCAAGTGTGGACAATTCTTGAGCTGGTTTCAGGGACAAAAGGTAAACTGCAGTGTAATGTGCTGTTGTTGGATTTGTTAGTATCAATTTTGTTCGTGAGTTGAGTTTTGTTGTGGTGAATGTTGGAGAGTCTTTCAACAATAGCTGGTGGAAATTTATTGGTGTGAATGAAGGAATGCTTTATGTGGTTGATTTCTTCATTTATGTAGTCCGTTGAACAGAGTCTGTGGCTGTGTTTATGAGGTTTTTGAGTGGATTGATTATTTGTGTGGTGTCATGAGTGGAATTCCAGGGGATGTAGAGACCAGTGTGTGTGTTCTTACGATGAATTTTGGTGTTAAACTGTGTGTCCGATCTAATAATTTTGAGGTTAAGAAAGGATAACTGTTTATTGTTTTCGTGTTCTATGGTAAATTTGATGTTGGGGATGAATGGAATTTATGTGTTTAAAGAAAGTTAGTGTGTGTTCTGTAGAGGTGAAACCAGCAAAAGTGTCATCGACATATCTGTACCAGTATAGTGGGGAATGAAGCGCAGAATGTATGGCTTGTGTTTCGATCTGGGTCATAAATATATTGGCAAGAACGGGCGAAACAGGATTGCCCATACTTAAATCATCTATTTGAAGGAAATGATCGTTGTTGAAAATGAAGGTGGTTTTAGTTGTAAGTTCTAAGAGAGAAGCAGAAGGAGTGCTGGGGATCTGCATTAACTTGTTGGGGTCATTAATGTAGAGGTTGAGTGCAATATTACAAGCTTCGTTGGCGGGTACTTTGGTGAAGAGTGACACGACATCAAAACTAGCCATTAAGGCTTTCGAATTTAGTTGGTCTAGTATATATTTGAAATTAAAGGCATCTTTAAAAAATGAACCTGCAGATGTTACATATGGTGTGAGAGCCCAGGCTATGTATTTGCCAAGATTGTAGTTGAATGAATCATAAGTGGACAGTATAGGTCGTAGGGGGTAGTCTTGTTTGTGTGATTTAGGAATGCCACAGAGTTGTGGTGTGCGTGAATCAGTTTTACGTAGATAAAAATAAAGATCGTCAGTAATTAAATTTTTTTT
>NW_013763041.1:0-3347 GCF_000517525.1 Limulus polyphemus
ATTTAACAATACTGTGTACTGTCAATAAGAAAACACAAGATTTAAAAATACTGTGTACTGTCGATAATAAGACGCAAGATTTAACAATACTGTGTACTATCACTAACAAGCCACAAGATTTAACTATACTGTGTACTATCAATAAGAAGACACAAAATTTAAAAATATTGTGTACTGTCGATAATAAGACGCAAGATTTAACAATACTGTGTACTGTCAATAAGAACACACAAGATTAAACAGTACTGTGTACTATCAATAAGAAGACACAAGATTTAACAATATTGTGTACTGTCAATAAGAAGACACAAGATTTAACGATACTGTGTACTATCAATAAGAAGATACGAGATTTATCAATACTATGTTCTATTAATAAGAATTCACGAGGTTTAACGATACTGTGAACTGTCAATAAGAAGACATAAAGATCTAACAATACTGTGTACAGTCAATAAGAAGACATAACGTTTAACGAAACTGTGTACTGTCAATAAGAAGCCACAGGATTTAACAATACTGTGTACTGTCAATAAGATTGTTAAATCTTGTGGCTTCTTGTTGAAAGTACACAGTATCGTTAAATCTTGTGGCTTCTTATTGACAGTACACAGTATCGTTAAATCTTGTGTCTTCTAATTGATAGTACACAGTATTGTTAAATCTTGTGTCTTCTTATTGAGAGTACACAGTATTGTTAATCTTGCGTCTTCTTATTGACAGTACACAGTATTGTTAAATCTTGTGTCTTCTTATTCATAGTACACAGTATTGTTAAATTCTTTGTCTTATTATTGACAGTACACAGTATCGTTAAATTTCGAGTCTTCTTATTGACAGTACACAGTATCGTTAAATTTTGTGTATTCTTATTGACAGTACACAGTATCGTTAAATCTTCTGTCTTCTTATTGACAGTATACTGTATTGTTAAATCTTGTGTCTTCTTATTGATAGTACACAGTATTGTTAAATCTTGCGTCTTATTATCGACAGTACACAGTATTTTTAAATTTTTTGTCTTCTTATTGACAGTACACAGTAATGTTAAATATTTTGTCTTCTTATTGACATTACACTGTATCGTTAAATTATCGTGTTTTATTATTGACAGTACACAGTATGGTTAAATCATGTGTCTTCTTATTGATAGTACACAGTATCGTTAAATCTTGTGGCTGGTTAGAGATAGTACAAAGTATCGTTAAATCTTTTGTCTTCTTATTGACAGTACACAGTATCGTTAAACAGTGTGTCTTCTTATTGACAGTATATTGTATTGTTAAATATTGTGTCTTCTTATTGACAGTACATATTATTGTTAAATCTTGTGTCTTTTTATTGATAGTACACAGTATTGTTTAATCTTGTGTATTCTTATTGACAGTACACAGTATCGTTAATTCTTGTGGCCCACAGTATTGTTAAATCTTGTGTCTTCTTATTGATAGTACACAGTACCTTAAATCTTGTGGCTTGTTAGTGTTAGTACACAGTATCGTTAAATCTTGTGGCTTGTTATTCATAGTACACAGTATCGTTAAATCTTGTTTGTCTTATTGACAGTACACAGTATCGTTAAATCTCGTTTCTTGTTATTGATAATTCACAGTATCGTTAAATCTTGTGGCTTCTTATTGACAGTACATAGTATTGTTAAATATTGTGTCTTCTTATTGACAGTACATAGTATTGTTAAATCTTGTGTCTTCTTATTCATAGTACACAGTATTATTAAATTCTTTGTCTTATTATTGACAGTACACAGTATCGTTAAATTTCTTGTTTTCTTATTGATAGTACACAGTATCGTTAAATTTTGTGTCTTCTTATTGGCAGTACACAGTATCGTTAAATCTTGTGTTTTATTATTGACAGTACACAGTATTGTTAAATCGTGTGTCTTCTTATTGATAGTACACAGTAACGTTAAATCTTGTGGCTAGTTATTGATAGTACACAGTATTGTTAAATCTTGTGTGTCTTATTGACAGTACACAGTATTTTTAAATCTTGTGTCTTCTTATTGACAGTAATTATTGACAGTACACAGTATTGTTAAATCATGTGTCTTCTTATTGATAGTACACAGTATCGTTAAATCTTGTGGCTTGTTAGAGATAGTACAAAGTATCGTTAAATCTTCTGTCTTCTTATTGACAGTATATTAAAACACGATAATTTAACGACACAGTGTAATGTCAATAAGAAGACAAAATATTTAACATTACTGTGTACTGTCAATAAGAAGACAAAAAATTTAAAAATACTGTGTACTGCCGATAATAAGACGCAAGATTTAACAATACTGTGTACTATCAATAAGAAGACACAAGATTTAACAATACAGTATACTGTCAATAACAAGCCACAAGATTTAACGACACTCTGTACTATCACTAAGAAGCCACAAGATTTAACCATACTGTGTACTATCAATAAGAAGACACATGATTTAACAATACTGTGTACTGTCAATAATAAAACACAAGATTTAACGATACTGTGTACTGTCAATAAGCAGACACAATATTTAACAATATTGTGTACTATCAATAACAAGCCACAAGATTTAACGACACTATGTACTATCACTAACAAGCCACAAGATTTAATCATACTGTGTACTATCAATAAGAAGACACATGATTTAACAATACTGTGTACTGTCAATAATAAAACACAAGATTTAACGATACTGTGTACTGCCAATAAGAAGACACAAAATTTAACGATACTGTGTACTGTCAATAATAAGACAAAGAATTTAACAATACTGTGTACTATGAATAAGAAGACAAAAGATTTAACAATACTGTGTACTGTCAATCAGAAGACGCAAGATTAACAATACTGTGTACTCTCAATAAGAAGACACAAGATTTAACAATACTGTGTACTATCAATTAGAAGACACAAGATTTAACAATACTGTGTACTGTCAATAAGAAGTAACAAGATTTAACAATACTGTGTACTATCAATAACAAGCCACAAGATTTAACGATACTGTGTACTAACACTAACAAGCCACAAGATTTAACGATACTGTGTACTGTCAATAATAAAACAAAAGATTTAACGATACTGTGTACTATCAATAAGAAGACACAAAATTTAACGATATTTTAAATCTTGTGTCTTCTTATTGACAGTACACAGGGAATACTATGTACTGTCAATAAGAAGACACAAGATTTAACGATACTGTGTATTATCAATAACAAGACACGAGATTTAACGATACTGTTTACTGTCAACAAGAAGACACGAGATTTAACAATACTGTGTACTATCATTAACAAGCCACAATATTTAACGATACTGTGTACTAACACTAAAAAGCC
>NW_013763042.1:0-301 GCF_000517525.1 Limulus polyphemus
TCCTTCTTGACTCTTTGTTTAAGTAAGGAGTGAGGTTTCCAAACGTTAGTATTGTACCGATTGCTAGATAAATCAGGAAACATCCACCAACTGATACCAAGGGTCGAACTTCCATTCTGCTAACTTTTCTATACAAATAATGATAATCCAGACTATAGACAATTTATCTGATCAACCATAGAATTGCAACAGTAAAATATGTATTTAGTGTTCTTTTTTAACTGCACTGCCATTATTTTGCAACAATTCTTCGGTATTATAGAACAATAGGTATGGAAGGAAGAGTAAAGATGACGTCAAA
>NW_013763043.1:0-883 GCF_000517525.1 Limulus polyphemus
GCCCCCACGGCTGAAAGGGCGAACATGTTTGGTGTGACGGGGATTCGAACTCGCGACCCTCAGATTGCGAGTCGAGCGCCCCCTAACCACCTGGCCCAGCAGAAAAAAAAGTACCAGTTCCTTTTACTACACACCAGATAATGGGTTATTCACCCAGTTCGATTTCAAAAGAAGAAAAAAAACGCATGTAGTGCTAAATTGAACCATATAATTCTTCCAAATGTTTTTTTCAGCAAATTATTTTTACTTGGGGAATATTCATACAGAACATTTAATAAATTTGGACGATGAAAGACTCGAGGCAAACAGTCATCGCTTTTCTTAACCAAACTGGTCTGATTCTATGGAAATAAATCAAAATTCGATAGAACTAATAATATTTTAAGTGGAATGTTTATTATAAATACCGGTGTTTAATTAAATTACAAAAAAAAATCAAAATCTGTTGGTAGAAAAATAATCTAGGTGGCGTTTTATTATCGTCTATACTTTCATCTTTTCTAAAAATGGCGGAGTGCTGTTAAGTTCACGAAAGTTTTGTCCACCCATTTTAAACAACTGGAACGTTAGGCCAATTAAGTACATCATCACTAGTTCACAAACTAATATTTCTAGCAACAAAAGAACCATAAACACACTAGGACAAATATTTAAACAACCTAAGTCAGTTACAAGGACAGTACAATAAATGAAATAATACATTTGGCGTTTATTATTTATATTACGTAACTTTGTTTTCTTTTTTTAACCATTGTCTGTTGTAGTTGATGGTTTTCTTCACATATTCTATAAACTAAACGTTCTATTCGCTCAACAGTTTCTACTTTTCCTAAAAACATAACATTACACGTGTATGTTTCGTCGGAACTCTGGGTAGATTACC
>NW_013763044.1:0-882 GCF_000517525.1 Limulus polyphemus
GAATGGAGAAACAGCTAATAACCAACATTTTCAGGTTCATATTGTCAAAGTTCAACAGGATTTAAAAACAAATCTACTAACATGAATTTAACATCCGGAGTTTTAAGTTTTAAAATGATTTTCAAAAGGACTATAAGAAATGATTTTGTGGTCCTGATTTTTGTGGTTGAACAGGATGGATAAGTTGCTGTTAATCATGACTTTCAGACTCAGATTAATCAACTTACAACAGCCTATAAAAACTGCTTGTAACGACATTTAGGTTCATATTTTTAAGGTTTTAAAGAACAGCTACTACCCACAGTTTCACGTCCAGACCTTCAAAGTTCAACATGGTGTTATAAAACAATTATGAATACGATCCAAGTTTTTGAGATTTGACAGGATAGAAAATACCTACTAACCACGATTTTTTGGTCCAGATTTTCTAGATTCAGCAGCGTTTAAAAACGTAACTACTAACCTTGATTCTCAGGTCCAGACTTTCAAGGTTCAACAGGATATAAATAGCTAGTATATTCATATTATTCACGTAAATATCTTCCAGGTTCACCATGATGTTAAAAAAAACGACTATAAATACAGTTTTTTTTCCCCAGATTTTTCAGGGTCAACAATACATATACAAAACAGCTATAACCACTCTCTTCGGGTCCAGATTTTACTTGTAAAGCAGGATGTTAAAAAAACAACTTTAGCCACGATTTTTTTGTCCAGATTTTCAAGGTTCAACAGGATGTAGAAACAACTACTAACTACGATCTTTAGGTACATATCATTCCAGTTCAACAGGATATTTTTTTATTTTTTTCCTTTTCTTTTTGAATTTCGCGCAAAGCTACACGAGGACTATCTGCGCTAGCCGTCCCTAATTTAGCAGTG
>NW_013763045.1:0-881 GCF_000517525.1 Limulus polyphemus
CCTGATCCTATCTAATGCTATTATATTGTATATTGTATAGTAGAAACTACTGCATTCTATCTTTCATTTTCCCTATAAATCTAAATGATATTATATTGTATATTTTATTGCAAGAACTAGAAAATTCTGTCTTTCAATTTTCCTGTAAAAGCTAAATTTCATTTTTACACAAACTGTAAGGTGGAAAATATGTTTAATGTTACAGCCAAAGCTCTTTGTAACAACAGCTAATCATTTCTAAACCTGATGCAGGTTTTTGTTCATGCTAAACATTTCCTTCACTAAATGTCTACACATACTCAAATAACCAGATATATCATGTATTGCTCGCTTCCTATTATACGATATTATGTTACCACCAGGCGATCTCTGATCTCGAATTTTGTTCTAACAAAGTTCTGTGAAGCAAAGTGAGATAAACCTTACACAAATTATCTTAACAAAACTATCGTCAGATCTTCTATTGACGTGTGCATTAGCGTTGGATGTGTTTGATGGACCAGTTGAGGTCCTAAATGTGCCGCTATATGAGATTGTCCACTTCCTTGGGGAATATTAAAGGCTATATTATTCGAAATATTGTCCTGTGACTCTACACTGTAACAATCATGGTACAGTTCGCATATATGTTGGCACTACATAACAATAGCATATAAAGGACTAAATTTGATAATGTAAAAAGCATAAATTTTTTATATTGTATAGCAGATACAATTTCACTTGAAACTGAATGATCCTGGAAAATCATATTTTTTAAATAAATTTTACGTTTTATATTATTTTCTTTAGGCGTTAAAAAGTATATTTTCAGGTCATCTTTACTCATCCTTTCATACGTTTGATTTTATAATACTGAAAATGTTTTGAAAAATATCACCAGA
>NW_013763046.1:0-977 GCF_000517525.1 Limulus polyphemus
ATTGACTCTCTGCAACTCTTGAAGTTCTGCTTCCATGTGTTGTTCTTGTGTTTCACCATTATTGACAAGCTCTTCATTTTGAAGTGATTTCAGCTGTTGGCTTGTGTCCATTTCTGAATAATCTTCCAGACTGACTCTCTGTAATTCTTGAACTTCTGCTTCAATGTGTTTTTCTTGTGGTACACTATAACTAACCAGCTCTTCATCTTGGAGCGATGTTAGCTGTTGGCTTGTGTCCATTTCTGAAGAACCTTCCAGATTGACTCTCTGCAACTCTTGAAGTTCTGATTTAATGTGTTTTTCCTGTGTTACACCATAATTAGCCAGCTCATCACTTTCAAACAGTGTCAAATGTTGGCTTGTATTCACTTCTGAATAACCATCTAGACTGCCTGTATGCATTTCCTGATCTTCTGTTTCAATGTTTTTTTCCTGTATTAAACCATTACTAACAAGTTCTTCATTCTGGGTTGATGACAGCTGCTTACTTGTATCCATTTCTGAAATATCTTTCAAACTGCCTGTCTGAATTTCTTGTCCAACTAACTCAATATGCTCTTGCTGTGCTTCTTCACTACCCTCTAGTTTCTCATTTTGAAACATTATCATCCGTTTGTTTCCATCCTTTCCAGAAGCACCTTCCAAGGTGACTGTTTGTTCTTCATTAACTTTTGTTTCAATGTGTTTTTCATGTGTTACAGCATTTCTAACCAATTCTTCATTTTGAGATGTAATCTGCTCATTTGTGTCCATTCCTAAAGCAACTTCCACGTAAACCGCATTTCTTTTCTGAACTTCTATCTCAAAGTGGTTTTCTTGTGTTGCACTTTTACTAGCCAATCCTACACTTTGGGATGTCAGCTGCTGCTCTGTACTATTTTCTGAAGAATCTTCTAAGTTGACCATCTGTGCTTCTTGAACTTCTGCTTCAACATGCTTTTCCTGTGTTACATTATTACTAACCAACTCTTCACTTT
>NW_013763047.1:0-882 GCF_000517525.1 Limulus polyphemus
CTTCTCAGTAAGTGCACACACAGTAAACCGTAACTTCTCAGTAGGTTCACACACAGTAAACAGTAACTTCTCAGTAAGTTCACACACAGTAAACCGTAACTTCTCAGTAAGTTCACACACAGTAAACCGTAACTTCTCAGTAAGGTCACAAGAAACAGTAACTTCTCAGTAAGATCACACACAGTAAACAGTAACTTCTCAGTTACATATAATAGATAATCTTTACTTTACAATATTTCCTCTCAACGTTACGGTTCACGTGATGTCTTAACTTCAACTTCGTTTGCCTGTTTCGTAACATAAAATATACACGAACACTGTGTCGATTACATTTGGAGTAAATGTCTCCCGAGTTATATCCAATTACATGTGTTTCACGGCCAATGAATTATTAAATGTATTGAAATAGTTCTATTATACTCAAATACATGGTTATATTTTGTACATTTTAATTTAAGAAACATACTCGGTAAGAAAGGGTGATTACTACACAATGAGCTATCTAAGATGAGGTTGCCGCTGGGATCGAATCCCGAATTTGAACATTATAAGCCCCTAAACTTATCACTTAGCCGGCGGGGGTGGGGGGAGTAAATATAGTAAAGATACGTACAACTGTCCTGATAATCTGTGGTATTGTATTATAGATTTAAGAACACAAGTACACAACTGTCCTGATAATCTGTGGTATTGTATTATAGATTTAAGAACACAAGTACACAACTGTCCTGATAATCTGTGGTTTTGTATTGTGGATATTAAGAACACCAATACACAACTGTCCTGATAATATGTGATCTTGTATTGTGGATATTAAGAACACAAATACACAACTGTTCTGATAATCTGTGGTATTGTATTGTGGATATTAAGAACACAAAT
>NW_013763048.1:0-881 GCF_000517525.1 Limulus polyphemus
GGTGCCACATAAAAGGGTTAGTAAAAAAAAAATATCTCTACAGGTATAGGGGATAAGTTAGCAAATTGGATAGAAGAGTGGCTGGATGGAAGAAAGCAAAGAGTTGTTACAAATGGAGTTCAGTCAAACTGGATTCATGCCATAAATGGGGTACCTCATGGCTCAGTCTTAGGACCCTTGCTCTTTTTGATTTACATCAATGACATAGATGAGAGAATAATCAATAAATTTCTTAAATTTGCAGATGATATTAAGTTCTTGGGTGTTTTTAGCTGTAAACAGGATGCTGCTGATTTACAAAATGATTTAGATCATTTAGTGTGTTGGGCAAATATATGGCAAATAGGTTTTAGTTATAATAAATGCAAAGTAATACATGTGGGTTATCATAATTTGAATTATAAGTATAATATGGGTGGAAATAACCTTAACAGTGTCATGAAAGAAAGGGATCTTGGTGTAATAGTTGATTAGTCTTTAAAGCCATCCAAGCAGTGTGCTGTTGCTAGTGGTAGGGCAAATTGGATTTTAGGTTGTATCTACAGAAATATTGAATACAAGTCTAAAGAGGTTATAATTTTATCGCATAGGTCACTGGTTAGGTTACGTTTGGAATATTGTTTTTAGTCTTGTGCTCCATTGAATTGTTGGAATTGGTTCAGAGAAGGGTTACTAGAATGGTGCCTGGGATAAAGGGGTTGTCATACGAAGAGAGGTTAATGTCTCTGTAGTTGTTTTCTCTTGAAAAAAAGAAGTGTTAGGGGGGATCTGATTGAGGTGTTTAAGATTGTAAAGAGAATTGATGGTGTTCATGCATCATTTTTTTTTCATACTTAACAGTGAGAATAGTAGGACGAGGGGACACAAGTATAAATTTTGGC
>NW_013763049.1:0-878 GCF_000517525.1 Limulus polyphemus
CTGCTTCATGTGAGTTCATCTGCTTCATCAGTAAATGTCCCATCTTCGATAACAGTCACATCAGTGGTAGTAACTTCACCAAGAGCTTCACCATTTCCCTTCTCAAAACTGAGTAGAGTTTCTTCTTCGACGGTGGCTTCTTCAGGTGGCACGTCTTCATCAGCGTCATTTGTTCTGTTGTCCATTTCGTCCCAACTGAAATGTCCTGGACCGTGATAACGCCAAAGCCTGTTGGCATGCACCACTTTTGGCTTACCTCGCCGACCACATTTTATCCGGAAAGTCACGTCTGAGAGACGATCCACTATGTCATATGGGCCTTCCCATGGAGAAGACAACTTAGGAGACTTCTCCTTGGTCTTTCTGGGATTATACAACCATACCTTGTCTCCTGGTACAAAGCTGACTTCAGTAGATCTATTATCATAAGTCAACTTCATCGAATCAGCAGACGTTTTCAACTTTGTATGCACTTGATGGTGGATATCATTCATCCTTTCCGATAACACTTTCACAAACTCCGACACATTCTCAGGCAACTCTTCATAAGGTGGGCATCCCTTATTCTTGGGTCCCCTTTTAGCACTACATGTACTGCATGTCCGGCACCATTCTTCCACATCTCGCCTCATACCTATCCAATAAAATCTTTGTCGTAGATGACTCAATGTCTTCCTAACTCCGAGATGTCCTCCTGTTAAATTATCATGGGATTGATGCAGCACAACTTCCCGTAACTTCCTCGGTATAACTGTTTGCCAAATCGTCACTTTCCCATCTGTAGTTTCCCATTTCCGGACAAGAATACCATTTCAAGCTTCAACTGCTCCCATTGCGCCCAATAGTGCTTTATCACAGGGCTTAGATTAGACTACCTT
>NW_013763050.1:0-880 GCF_000517525.1 Limulus polyphemus
AAAAGAAGAAATACCTTCCATAAACCTCAATGAGTTATGTGGCCTTAGATTATGGCTTACAATATTTAAATGAATGTTATTTTTTAGACATAAATATGAAGATGTATAAGAAGCAATTAGATATAATCTAAAACAAAATTAGACAGAAATGCCACAAACAAAGATATATAGAATAAAGAGACATCTTTTAGCCATAAAATCAAGTTAATTAAAATTGCAAGAAAAAAAACTGTCCTTGCAAAAATTATAACTAAAGTAGCTGTATGACGTAAATATGACCCCAATCTGAACTTTTTCAAAAAACTGCAACATGGAAACACACGCAATGAAGGAAGCTACAGTGGTCAGGGGGTAACTAAAGTGCCATCTATCACTTAAGAAATTGGATGGGGTCATAATGACCCCACACGACTAATTGAAGGTTACAGTTGTACAAAAAAATAACCAAATCCAAGGCATTGTGTTGATGTTCAGGCTTACAGTGATTTACTATTTATATATATACATGTTGACCTGACAGTATTGAAAAAACAATTTACCTGTTTGTTGCACCAGACCTACTATTGAAAAGTTGAAAGTTCATACAAATTCTTAGTTCATCCCAGCCACACTAATAATGATAATGTAGAATCTGTAAAAATAGTTGCTTTACTTGGGATAGATTGTGATTCAGTAAAATTATTTCATATTCTACAAATACAAGACAAAAACATTGAGAATTTAAAAACTTACAAGTAGGAATCATAAAAAAAGTAAGGAAACAAGGCTGGAGATACTGTAGACATTATTTACTCAAACTATAAACCTCTATTCTGGCTCTATGCTGTTACCTAGAATTACATTTAGTGGAGCTAAAATGGGGATTAATAGTTTGAGTAAA
>NW_013763051.1:0-880 GCF_000517525.1 Limulus polyphemus
TACTATATATATATATATATATATATATATATACACTAATGACCTTCACTCATGGACTTCACGAGTAAATAAGATAAGGATTTTTGCCCATCCATACTGACCTGTGATTCTTACAATCTGTGTCTTTCTGCTTTTCAAAATAGGGAAACGCAGACACCCATTGCACTGTCTCCAGTGGGTCATTCCTCTGGACCCCCAAATGCATATCCCTTGCTCTTTCTTCTTGCGGAGTATGGGGGTTAACATTAAAAATACTTTTACTCATCTCAAAAACCTCAAATTTCCTTTGTGTAATCCCTAAAACCTCCTAAATGCATTTCAAACGTTTTTTTTTTTCATTACAATTTTCTGGTTTATCTGTTATTTTCTCTACCCTATCTCAAAATAGGATCAGTCAATTCGACCAACCTCGTAACCACCAAAAAAAAAAATAGAAATAAACTTAAATTACACTTTTTTCTTTCTAGAATGACTTCATATTGTAACATGAAACTACATTTGTTTATCCAAGTAGCTCTAAGTTGTAACAGTATACATCCATTTATAATTAAATTTTATTGCTCTTTGAACCATGTCTAACTACTGTCTGTGCCATTATAAGTTGTAAATCACTCGGGGAATGTGCAGCTCACTTTACGCTATTGAATTATATTACCCACGAGCTGCTTGCACGTGTTCCTCATGAACCATTTTAATTGTATTATTATTATTATTACTTATTTTACCTTATCTAATCTTAAATAACTTAAAAAGATGCATATTTTTAGATTTTAGTTATTCTTATAATAATAGATAAAGTACTTACCCAATCTTTTTTCTTGCTGTCGGGTTTTCGAAATTAATTAACCCTAATTTTTTATACTAATGGCAGTAACATACC
>NW_013763052.1:0-880 GCF_000517525.1 Limulus polyphemus
GCCATATCGACGTGTAATGTGTGATTGAAATGTTTCATGTACTATGTCAGTGTTGTTTAAGTCGTATTCGCGTTTCTCTAAGTAACAAGTGTTTCTAATGTTTCATAACATATAACATAACGTAATGTTTAGAGACAACCCATCCACTAAACTAAACTAAAACTATTAAATAAATAACTTTTAAAAATCTTAAAGCCAGCTCCTATCATTCAAATAGTTATCAAGTTTTCTCTTAAACTGTCATAGTTGAAGATGACTCATACCTTGCCAAGATTTATATTTGTGTCCCCTAGTCCTACTATTCTTGCCATTATGTATGAAAAAAGATGATGCATCAACATTATAGATTTCCTTTACAATCTTAAACACCTCAATCAGATCACATCTAACTCTTCTATTTTCAAGAGAAAACAATTTCAGATATTTTAATCTCTTCTCATATGACAATCTTTCCATCTCAGGTATCATTCTAGTAACCCTCCTCTGAACCCTTTCCAACAATTCGGTGTTCTTTATAAGGTAAGGAGCATAAGACAGAACACAATACTCCAAATGTGGCCTAACCAGCAACCTATACAATGAAATTATAACCTCTTTAGACTTATATTCAATATTTCTGTAGATACAACCTAAAATCATATTTGCCCTACAACTAGTAACATCACACTGCTTGGATGGCATAAGAGATTGATCAGCCAAGATCCCTTTCTTTCTTAATACTGTTAAGGTTAATACCATCCAAATTATACTTATAATTCAAATTATGATAATCCACATGCATTATCTCACATGTGATATCATTAAAACCTATTTGACATTTTTTCACCCAACTCATAAACTGATCTAAATCCTTTTATAAAGCAGCAGCAATACCCAAGCC
>NW_013763053.1:0-880 GCF_000517525.1 Limulus polyphemus
ATTGGGTCTGGCATTGGATGACAATGCTGTCCCCAATGATCAGCCCATTCCACCATGGCTTATTACCATCCCATCCTGTAACCTTTCCTTGAGTCATCTGGGTAAGGCAGATACTCCCGATTGGAAGTACCGTCTTCTTTTTGCTGAACATCTTAAGAGCCATCCTTCTCTTCCTATTTACACGGATAGGTCGAAATCGGGTGACTCTGTAGGTTCTGCTATGGTGTGCTGTGGATCCCCTCTACAGTTTCTGTGTTCACTGCCGAGTTGTATGCTATTTCTCTTGCCCTGGATCATGTAGAAGCTATGCAGTACAGTAATTGTACTGTTTACACTGATTCTCTTAGCTCTCTACTGGCCTTGGAATCGCTTAACGTTAGTTCTCATCCTGTTCTCGTCGATATTCAACACCGATTGGCACACTTTATGCTATCTTCTATTTCCATCCAGTTTTTGTGGATCTCTGGCCAAGTCGGTATTCACGGGAACGAGCTCGCTAACAGCTAAGTCCGTCTGCTCTGGTGTTATCACGGTCGTGCCTGTCCCATACATGGACTAAGGTCCTCTCTTCAAAGCACAGCTTCGTGCCAGTTGGCAGTCGACTTGGGGTGAGCAACGTCATAACAAGCTTTTCCAGATCAAACCTTCTGTTTGTCTTGCTTCCGTAATGATCGGAAGGAGGAAGTAGTCCTGGCTAGGCTACGCATTGGTAAGGTATTGACCCACCGATTTGTAGCCATTGTGACACTCAAGTCACAATAGCCCACATTTTATTGTCTTGTCGTCGCTACGACCATGAGCAGCGGCACCATTTTAGACCCATGTTTTCTAATAGTTTACTCATGACGTTGGACAGTGCCATTGGTAATGGTGACACTGT
>NW_013763054.1:0-877 GCF_000517525.1 Limulus polyphemus
AATTAAATTCTTAATCTTTATTCAGATGGGACAAAGTTAGTTTTTGGTTAAAACAGTAATCTAAATGCATACAATAGAAAGTTTAGCTGTTCATTAAAATTAATTAAACTTGTCATAAGACATTAGTTTTAGGCCCAAGATATTTTTAACCCTTTTTTTTTTCTATCTAGTTCCTTAGGGATATTCAAGAATTAGAAGAATGTATAATAATAGCACTTCAATCACACTGTTCTCCATATCCAGAGCTCATCATAATCATCACGTTCTGCTAGTTTGTAAAAGGTGTTCACACCAGAACAATTTTTGTTTTATCAAATGACTTATATAAGTAGTGTTCTCACCACTACTGTGTTTATTTGTGTCCCAGCTGTCCTGATGAGCTCTGGATTGAGCAAAACGCTTGTTGGCAGTAGATGTGGCAAACATCATGTGGTTGAGAAACTATTATTATACTATCTTCTAGTTCTTGAACATCACTAAGGGACTAAGTAAAAAAATGTAGTGTTAAAAATATAATAGGCCTAATACTAATGTCTTATGCAAGCATAATTAATTATAATCATACTTTGCCAACTTGAAAAAAAGTATTCACAATAGAATAGTAAGTTTATTTTTGATCAGTACAATAACTTCATCCAGACAATATTATGTTTAATTCTTGATTGAAACAATGATCTTCATTCAGGCAGTATTAAGTTTAGTTCTTGATTAAAACAATAATATTTGGCTAAACAATAGTAAATTTAAATGTTGATTAAATTAATAACATAGGCTTCCAATGGTTTTATTGTCTTGAAATTTTTACATGTTCTACAGTAATTCCTGTATGCTGAAACCTGAAAATTATATCCATTTTTCTCCATCATGTACAGATTTA
>NW_013763055.1:0-880 GCF_000517525.1 Limulus polyphemus
CAACGAACAGTGGGATTGACCGTCACATTATAACACCCTCTCGCGACCCCCAGATTGCGAGTCGAGGGCCTCCTAACCACCTAGCCATGCCAGACCTTGGAGAAACAGAAATATTTTTTTTTACTTTTACTTTTATACCTTTGCTTCTATTCGCTTGTCTACACTACTTTTAAAATAAAATAAGTCATAAAATAACCAAAGATTGAACTGAGAAATAAACGAAGCTTCCAGAAGAAATACAGTTGAATGAATTTTGATTTCATCTCTAGTGTCCTTCAGGAACGATATATATAACTCATAACTCTCCAAACGTTTCTACAATAGACTTATTAACAAGTAACCCCCCCAGTGGCGCAGCGGTATGGATTTATTTTCCACCTGCCTCCTGTGGCCATTTCTGTGATAAATAAACAAACTACGCAAAGAAAAGTCGAACCCCCCCTGTGGATGATGAAGTTTGATATCTCACTCCACACAAAACTGGCCGCTAGTGGCAAAGCGGTATGTCTGCGGACTTACAACGCTAGAATCCGGGTTTCGATACCCGTGGTGGGCGGAGCACAGATAGCACATTGTGTAGCTTTGTGCTTTACTTCAAACACAAACAAATGATAAAAATGGATATTGTACACACATATAGTAGGTAAAGTCTAACATTCTCTAGAATAACTTAGTTTCAACAGTATACTCATTGTATTGTTTTAAGTGTGGTTTCATTGTAACTCAAGGTAACTATAACTGATCAGCGTACGTATGGTTTTTTGGATATATCACGTGTATTGTTTTAAGTGTGGTTTCATTGTAACTCAAGGTAACTATAACTGATCAGCGTACGTATGGTTTTTTTGGATATATCACGTGTATTGTTTTAAGTGTGGTT
>NW_013763056.1:0-880 GCF_000517525.1 Limulus polyphemus
TGTAATTGTAAAAAACGCCCATAAAAACTGCAAAACACAAACTGTGTAACTGCAAACTTGCATGTATCGCCGCATGGACCCAAAAAACCTTCATGCCAATTGGTGAAGTTCCATCTAGAGCGGGCGAAGTAGTGGTAAAAAACGCCCATAAAACCCCCAAAACGCAAAATGTGAAACTGAACATTTGTACGTATCTCTCCAAGGATCCAACAAACCTTCATGTCAGATATTGGTGAGCATCCATCACGGGAAGGGCAAGTAGTGGTAAAAAAAAAAAGCAAAAACGACCATAAAAACCGCAAAACGCAAAAATACAAAACTGAACGTTTGTATGTATCTCTCCAATGAACCTCCAAACCAAATTTGGTGAAGATCTATCAACGGGTAGTGGCAAAAAACGCTGTCATTATATAAAAGACTGTTTAATTTATTTATTTTGTGATTGAATACTTTATGATTGTTTAGTTTTTTCATAACAAGAGAATCAAAAGCAATTATTTTAAAGTGAACATTACTAAAGTTTAGTTACGTACCTCTGTAAGAATCGTACATTGGGTTTATAATTCATTGATGTTGAGGCTATCGAACGTCGCGTGAAATTTATTGATGTCGAGGATATAGAGATTTCTAGAAGGCGAGTAGACGATTAAGTGATAAATATATAAATAGTGTGAGACGAGCGGGGACAAAAGACAGACAGAGCAAACGAATAAATAAAGTCGCGGGAAGTAGAAGTTCGCCCAAATAATATATATATATATATATACTAGATGAAGTACCCGTCCCCTGGATGGAAGTTATGTAAATTCATGATTAATGAAAGGTTTTCTTAGAACATGAAAAGTTGCTTCCCTTGTATGTAATTATAAAAAACGTAATA
>NW_013763057.1:0-1435 GCF_000517525.1 Limulus polyphemus
AGTTAAAATAAACGAAGGGAAAAGGGGGACAAGAAGAAAATGGGCATTTTGGATATACATAACATTTTCCTCAAAACAAAATGCAGTAACAGTAGATCTAAATATGGATGAATGATAAGAAAAAAAACACAAAATAATTGATTGACTAAAAAAGAACATTGTTTTTCTATACGTGCCGTGATCGTCTAGGGGTTAGGACATTGCGTTGTGGCCGCAATAACCCAGGTTCGAATCCTGGTCACGGCAAAAAATTCTTTTACTTGTAGTATTTCTCCTAAACGAAAACAAAGTTTGTACTTAACCCCAAAATATAATGTTTATACTACATTGTTAAACTAACAAGTAGGGTTAAGTTATCTGTTTCTTTGACGTCATATTGGTATAATTCTCAGTCAGAAATCACTTCTTAGGTTGGTAGTTTCTACTAAATCAAAATAATGGTAAATATAATAGTTTTATCGATCGTTTACAGATATGTTGTGAAATAACATGTTTTGATTACAACTAAGATATTAACCGCATGTTGTTATTCTTTACATTTCAGAATATTTGAAATTATGAAAATATAACGGTAATTTGACAATAAATAGCAATTCGGTATTATCAATAACTACAAGTACGTAATGCAGAATGAAGACTACTTTTCATAGTAATGTTTTTTAATAACACTGTCAAAGAGGAATATCGAGGAAACTCATCTCGGTGAAATTAAGTTATTTAATAAGACTTGTTTGTTTGCTTGCAATTAAGAACAAAGCTACACAATGGGCTATCTGTGCTCTACCCACCACAGGTATCGAAACCCGGATTCTAGCGTTGTAAGTCTGCAGACATACCGCTGTGCCACTGGGGGGGGGGGCATTTAATAAGAACTCCTGATCAAAAGTAAATTAACCATAAGGATCAGAACTAATAAGTGATCTCATAAATTAATTAATAAAGCCAAACTGACTAGAAGAACATAATGTCAAATATCCCTTTAGCAGAAAACTAAAACCAATGATCATTAGAATGCATGAAATCATCGATTGGATATATATTCACTGTTAACGACATTTTCGGCCGTAAACCCAATAATACTTCACGAGATCCTGCCAGCTTAGAAGATTTGGGTTAGTCGTAAACACATATACTAATCTAACAATATAAAATAATTTTCGTAAGTTTAAAAGGGTTCAGATTAATTTTAAGTTTTATGGTCAGTACGATTTAATGAAATTAAGAACAAAGCAAATGTGGAGTAGGCTATTTCTTACACGTCACAGCATACAGATACCAGGCATTTTCTGCTATTTCTTACACGTCACAGCATACAGATACCAGGCATTTTCTGCCATTTCTTACACGTCACAGCATACAGATACCAGGCATTTTCTGCTATTTCTTACACGTCACTGCATACAGATACCAGGCATTTTCTGCTATTTCTTACACG
>NW_013763058.1:0-1141 GCF_000517525.1 Limulus polyphemus
AGCCCTAACCACCTGGCCATGCCGGGCCACATCCGGCTTTGAATTCTGACTTTTTTTAAATGTTAAATAAAAATACTCTGCTTATATACTTCCACACACTTTATTTATTTTGAATATCATGGAATTTATTTAAAACTCAAACAATATATACAAACAACAGACACTGGATGTCACACATCAAAAATTAAAATCTCTTGGTAAAATTCTGCGTAGAATTGATGTGATGTTCCTTAATTATCCTTGAAATATATAGTTTTGACACTTTACGGTAAATCTGAAAAGAAAATGCATTCTTGTGTTAAGAGTTTTTACGTTTTATACACAATTAGTATCCTATTTTACTTCATCCCATTTTAATCCAACGGCCAACTGAGTATTCCAGTGCTGCAAGCCACCTAGTGGAAAAAAACAACAACAAGTAAACATAAAAATTACTTGAAATAACTTCTGATAAAAATTTGTCAAAGTATTGTTTATTTCTTTAATTCACAATTATTAATTTCGATTATTAGTTATTGTTCTTGTCTGGTCGCCGATGTGTTCGTTAATACAGTCTTACATAAATAAATTGCTTCGGAATATTTTTATTAATATTTATTGCGTTTCAATTTCGTTCTCACTGCTTAATAAAATAGTAAATTAAGCACCACACCTGCTTATCGCCGTACTTCTCCCAGTGTTTACTGTAATAAGTTAAACATTATTTTTCAATGCTTTATTTTATTCAATAATTGAAATATTATCCTTTCCGAGACTTTTTTTTATTCTTTAGTTAGTTAACTTATGTGTGAAACTTTCTTAATGTTTTTCTATGTAAACATTATTCATAACACTGCCTCTTTTGGTATCTTATATAAACATTGCCTGAAATATTTATATTCTAGAATCTTATGTAAGTATTACCTGATAGTGTTTCTACTCTAGTATCTTATATAAACATTGCCTGAAGTATTTCTATTCTAGAATCTTTAATACTTACATTAGAAACACTATCAGGAGTTTATATAAGATACTAGCAGGTAATGTTTATACAAGATACTAGAGTATAAACACTATCAGGTAATACTTACATAAGATTCTAGAATAGAAATACTTTCAGGTAATGAAAGTATTTCTATTCTAGAATCTTATGTAAGTATTA
>NW_013763059.1:0-1200 GCF_000517525.1 Limulus polyphemus
CCACAAAGATACATTGGAGACCAGCTACAGGAAATATGTTAAAATTAGGATATCACAAAGATACATTGGAGACCAGCTACTGGAAATATGTTAAAATTAGGATCCCGTAGAGAAACATTGGAGACCAGCTACTGGAAATATGTTAAAATTAGGATACCACAGAGAAACATTGGAGACCAGCAACTGGAAATATGTTAAAATTAGGATACCGTAGAGAAACATTGGAGACCAGCTACAGGAAATATGTTAAAATTAGGATACCACAGAGATACATTGGAGACCAGCTACTGGAAAGATGTTAAAATTAGGATACCACAGAGAAACATTGGAGACCAGCAACTGGAAATATGTTAAAATTAGGATACCGCAGAGAAACATTGGAGACCAGCTACTGGAAAGATGTTAAAATTAGGATACCACAAAGATACATTGGAGACCAGCTACTGGAAAGATGTTAAAATTAGGATACCGCAGAGAAACATTGAAGACCAGCTACTGAAAATATGTTAAAATTAGGATCCCGTAGAGAAACATTGGAGACCAGCTACAGGAAATATGTTAAAATTAGGATACCACAGAGATACATTGGAGACCAGCTACTGGAAAGATGTTAAAATCAGGATACCGCAGAAAACATTGGAGACCAGCTACTGGAAATATGTTAAAATTAGGATACCACAGAGAAACGTTGGAGACCAGCTACTGGAAAGAACACAAACAGACTGTTTTATATTGTTTAGTAAAGACCACAAACAGACTGTTTTATATTGTTTCATACATAAGATAAGCTGTGAAGACTTTAACTATAATCTCAAGGTAAAGAGGCTTAGTAAAGACCACAAACAGACTGTTTTATATTGTTTCATACATAAGATAAGCTGTGAAGACTTTAACTATAATCACAAGGTACAGTGGCTTAGCAAAGACTACAAACAAGACTGTTTTATATTGTTTAGTAAAGACCACAAACAGACTGTTTTTATATTGTTTAGTAAAGACCACAAACAGACTGTTTTATATTGTTTAGTAAAGACCACAAACAGACTGTTTTATATTGTTTAGTAAAGACCACAAACAGACTGTTTTATATTGTTTAGTAAAGACCACAAACAGACTGTATTATATTGTTTAGTAAAGACCACAAACAGACTGTTTTATATTGTTTAGTAAAGACCACAAACAGACTGTTTTATATTGTTT
>NW_013763060.1:0-881 GCF_000517525.1 Limulus polyphemus
CCTTCTTTGATAACTTTTTGGTAAATAAACATGTTTGTTGTTTTTATTTTTTGTGTTTATCTTTATTTGTTGTGCATTGTGTGTATTGGTAAATAAACATGTTTGTTGTCTTTATTTTTTGTGTATTTTGTGTATTGGTAAATAAACATGTTTGTTGTCTTTATTTTTTGAGTATTGGTAAATAAACCTGTATGTTGTCTTTAGTTTTTTTTTGTATTCACTGTATCGTATTGAACAAAATGGTTATGCGGCCCGCGCTCGTCATTCTCTCAGTTACCTGGCCCGCTGTGAAAAAAGTTTGGTGACCCCTTCTCTATGAGGGATGATATTTGGTCTTAATGGCAGAGTGACCTTGAGAGCCACTGTTCTAATGAGAGAATGTTATCATTTCATCCAAAAGATTTTGTTCTGATTACAAAATAATAATATTAGTGAAATATCTTAAACTGGGTTTCACCAAGATGATAAATGATGATCACGAGGAATTCTTTATTTTATTTTTTTACAATAAGAGATTGGTTATGTACATAAAGTAAACTCCAATAAAAATTGGAGGGTTGTAGCACAGTTTTTTCCTACACTTCAAGCCTTTAATTATAAGACCTTGGAGAGACCATTAGGAGGGAAGGGCCTCAAATCTAAAAATATCTAGTAGTAGGTGAAGGGAGGTGGGAGGAGAACATGACCAATCGATCTTAACTTGGTAAAAAGAGGAAAAGTGAATATTTGAAAGAGTAACATTGCTAAATTTATTGTCTTTAGACAGTATGTGTAATGCTTCATTAATGAAATAGGTGTAATGATTTGTGTTACTTCTTTCAGACTTCATGTTGCATACGTATATATATTTTCAAGCATTTGTATCAGATCTTGCCACAAAT
>NW_013763061.1:0-880 GCF_000517525.1 Limulus polyphemus
GTTTTTATGTAATTTTCTCTACCCTATCTCAAAACGGGATCGGTGAATTCGACTGACCTCGTAACCACCAAAAACAAAATCGAAATAAACCTAACTTACCCTTCTTTTCTTTCTATAATGACTTCAGATTGTAACCTGAAACTACTTTCATTTATCCTAAATGACTCTTAGTTCGCAACATTATACATCTATTTATAATTAAATTTTATTGTTTTATTGCCATTTGAATGTGTCTAACTACTATCCCTACCATTATGAGTTGTAAATTACTTGGGGAATGTGCAGCTCATGTTACACTATCTAATTACATTACCCACAAACTGCTGGAGTGCGTGCCTCATCAATCATTTTAATTATATTATTATTATTACTTATTTTACCTAATCTAGTCGTAAATAACTTAAAAAGATCTGTACTTTTAATTTTAGTTACTTTTATAATAATAAATAAAGAATAAATATGAAAAAGAAGAAATAAAGTACTTACCCAATCATCTTTTTTCTTGCCCTTGATTGTTGAGAAGAGTTAAGCCTGATTTTTTTTTTAGTGATTATAGTAAAGCACTTAACAATTTTTATTTAATTAAGTAATACACCAGAGAATATAGACTAATAACATGCAAAAAGTAGACAAATTCACTTACTTCTAAAAATCTTCTTGGCTTTCTAACTATGCAATAAAAGCCGTTACAAATCCATCCAAACAAGTTGTTAACTTTCCCACAGGAACGATGTTCCTACTCTGAGTGAAATTGACATTTATCTGTTCAGAACACAACGTTATACAATACGCCATTTGATAGATGAAAACCTTGACTTTCTATTGGTTATGGGTAATATATAATAAAACTTAAGAGAGAACTACCAAAGAATTGTAAAAG
>NW_013763062.1:0-880 GCF_000517525.1 Limulus polyphemus
AAATTATCTTCTCTGACATGGGGGTATTGTAGCTGACTTAAGTCTTGTGACATGCAAATTAACATATGCAGCAACACTTACTGGAATTTGGCCTTTGTTGTTTCCAATCATCATTTTATTGAAGTTAACTACACACTTCCTCGGTATTAAATAGTCCAACCCTAATATGCATTGGTCTTCAATGTCAGCCAATTATACTTTTTTGTCTGTTCTTCATTCCCATGAGCTCAATAGTTACCCACACTGGTCCCCACAACCTTGCATAATGTCCTGTCACACCACAGAGCTTCTGTACAGCTTCTGGTACTCCTTTGTGATCCAGCACCTTGATATTCACAAGGGTTTGCTGAGATGCAGAATCTACAACAAAGTTGCACCTTTCGCCATCCAGCTTTCCTGTCATGTAGACACTATGTGTGCTTGCCAATTTACACCTAGCTGTTGGGACTTTCACATTTGGGGTTGGTAGGCGTCCATCAACACGAACCACTACTGGTTTCCTTGAGGCTGACTTATTGGTAATATTGTTCTTACACTGGCTTCTCATATGTCCTTGCTCTCCACAGTTCCAACAACCTTTCTGGGTAGCAGCCTTTCCTGTCATGGCATCTTCCCTGTTTTGAAGTTGCTGGCATTGAGCTCTCTTGTGCCCAGGTTTGTTACAGTACCAGCAAGGTCCTTCACACTTTTCTGAGAGCTGCCCTCTTCTGGCTTTGAATCCTGATGACTGTGCCAACCTTGGTACCTCTGTACTGGACTTAACATAGGATTCGAATTCAAGAGCTCTGGCCATTGCATCCTGCATAGTAGAGGGGTGTGCTTGCTTCACTTGAATCTTCAGTTGTGGACTGTCCAAAGCATCTACAAACTGATCCCTCAG
>NW_013763063.1:0-1791 GCF_000517525.1 Limulus polyphemus
CTTCAGAAAGTGTCCTAAAAAAAAGGCCCAAGGAGTGTGACACCTGATAGCAGGGGCTTCGTAGGGGCACATCTTTGAGAGACCACATCTCATCTAATCCAGGAAGAAAGAGACAAATGAGCCCCATGTGTCACAGGGGTGTGCAGAATAGGAAAAATGGCTGTTTTAGTATCTTCACACAAGGGGTCAGAGAGCCAATATGTGTAGTATGGTTGGGGTGTGTTCCTACTGCCCATTGTGTGCTCACCTCAACTCTACTGTCACATCTTTAGACTAACACCAGCTATAGAAGGAAGACACAGTAGTGATGTCATAAATAGTAGAATAATGTGTACACACCTTGACTCAACTGAAAAGATGACATCCGCATGAGGGGGACACAGGTGTACAGTGTGCTCAGCACAACTCTAGCAAACAGACATAACGGCAGAAGATAGTGGTGAGTGCTCATATCAACTGCACTAGACAGTCACAGGCTGCAGGAAGAGGGCACAGTATCACATTATATGCTTGCCTCAACTGAACTGAACAGACTGACTGTAGGTAGAGAGGCATAGCTATTGTTATGTGTCACCTCAACTGAACAGGCTCATGCCACAAGTGTTGTATGTAAAGCTATATGAGGGGTGACCTATGCTACACTGACGAGGAAAGGACACTACCACCCCACTTCCCACTATATTGATACTGAATTGTATATTCCTCCAGCATTAAAGTCCAATAGGTTTCTCCAAAGTACACCACCCAAGTGCCTAGAAAATGGTATGTGGCAAGGATCTTCCATGTTCCACTCAATGAGAAAAGATGGGGAAGAATTTGTGGTGGGGAAACACAGAGAAAATGTCTGTATCCCCATCAGTTTCCATTCCAGAAAGATCCTTTGCTGGAGACAGTGCAATGGGTAAACAAAAAAACTATTTTTAAGAGGAAGTAATATCAAGCCTGAGAAGCAGGCAGAAGACTTCTTGGTACTGGCTTTGTCCATGATAATCCATGGAATATGTATAATCTGGTTTGGACAAGAAAAAATAGGTATACTAATTTACCACAAGGATATTTCAAATGGTCATGCGGAATGCCCCATCTCACAATGGGCATATAAGGAGCCAGGGTAGATGGTATGAGCATTTTCCATTATCCTGGCGTGATGCAGATTTTGAGAAATAAGTTTACCCTGAGAAATATCACCAGCCACCTGGCATGACCTATAAACAAAGGAAGACTGTAATCGAAACAAGAAACATATTCACCTGTCTAGAGATGGTAGGTAGACTGTAAAATGGCAATTAGAGACAGGCAATAACCTTCAGGTGATGAGCCAGCCAGATGGTGAGAACAGTGGGAGACAAAGGTGTGTGGGACAGTCCATATGCCCATCTGAAGGACCTTGTGTATCAGTCATCTGAACAGAGTGACGAGGGAAAGAGTGAGATGATAAATCTGAGAAAATGAAACTTGAAACAGTGTATGAGCATCAATCCCCAATAAGGAGGAGACCAAATGTAGAAGCTGATGGACCCAGTGTGTAAGAGTAGGAGGAGATATGTCCCTGGAGAAAGAAGAATCCCAGGGAATGAAGAGCCATTGATGGGAGTCTGTCCATGTCTGATCAATCATAGAGGTAGGTTAATAACAGAAGGAAGGGAGATAGGTGAGAAAGAGTGGTTACCTTCCTAAGCAGCCAAAGTATTAAGGATGGAGTACTGGTCACGATAGGAAAGAATGCAGGAGCAATGAAATAGAGTGTGGGAAAAATCTATAATGTAAATATTAAAACAACAGCACCACAAC
>NW_013763064.1:0-880 GCF_000517525.1 Limulus polyphemus
TAACCGTCACTTTATAACGCCCCCGCGGCTGAAAGGGCGAGCACGTTTGGTGTGACGGGGATTCGAACCCGCGACCCGCAGATTGTGAGTCGAGCGCCCTAATCATCTGACCATGCCGAGCCCGCACGAACACAAAGTACAAAGAAAAAACAAAACAAAAACGACAAAGGTGAGCCGTACAAAAAATTGCGTTCTGTCATTATTTATAGGAATTATACTATAATACGTTTCTAACAAGTAGTATTTCTTACAATATCAAGAGTAAACTTGTTTAATTATTGTTTGTTATAAAGTTTTACTAAACAAGAAAACACATTGAAAACATGATGTTTAGAGAAAAAATACACTTAACAGTATTTGTTGTCATAAATCAGTGCCAATTAAGAGTCCTTGCAGACCGCTTCCCCCTCCCTCACTAATCTAAGGGCCCGCACTGCTAAAAACCGGGTTTCGATACTCGTGGTGGGCATGACACAGAAAAGCCCATTGTGTAGCTTTGCGTTTAGCAACAAACGAAGAAACCCGAAAACAGCAACCACGATTCTTAGAAAGCTCCATGGTGATGGTGATGGAGAAACGAGGTGGTCATTTAGTCAGGACTAGACCCTAGCTAAGCGTTCAGCAAAGTGTGATGTAACCATGGTACATTATTTACTTGCTTGTTCTTCACTTAAAATCATATTTATAAAATGATACAGTGAACTAGACATTGTTTTTTTGTGTCACAAGTACTGGTGGCCAGAACTCACAGAGTCACAGACATATCTGAACTACCAATAGTCAATTACAGTCTTTGATAAGGCTGCCCTACCCATTCCCCCATTTGTGTAGCATTCCTAAATCATCTAAACACTTCATTTATGTAGTTGTTACTGATGGT
>NW_013763065.1:0-879 GCF_000517525.1 Limulus polyphemus
ACGATCGCTGCAGCAGGCTCGTAATTGCTTTTCTTCGAAACTTCATTGCAGGCACTTAAACAAAAAGTGCTCTGATATCCAAAGTCGCAAAAAGTCGCCTGTTCGGGTTTAATCTGTGTATTGAACCAGTGTTCCAGATTTAGCTATAAATATATAAACACATATGTACAACACACAAATATATATATAGAAGCACACACGATGCACGCACACGTCTTCTTTATCACAAAGTTGTGTAACCACGCGCACACTCGTCACACTACTTATATCAACTGCCTGTAAGCATTGTATCATCTTACAACAATGCACGCAGAGGTGACTGCAGGAATGAACTCTCATTCCAGGTACTTACACAAAAAGCGCTCCGATATCCAAAGTCGGAAAAAATCGCCGAATTTTGTATTTCACTGATTTTCCTAAAACTTATATTACTGTCAGATGCAAAAATCAGATTGGACAAATTTGGACATTTTTACTCACACTTATTTTAATTTTTTCTACATAGTAACTTTATCTACAATCCATGATATTTCCATATAAACAGTTATATTTTAGCTCATTTGTAGCACAGTGCAGCAATGGGCTGGATGAACTGACCTTTCAGGCCGGATCTGGCCCACGGGCCATAGTTTGGTGATCCCTGTTTCACTAGATGGAGAAAAAGTTAAGAAAAAATACTTGGAAGTTTAATTATCTCTCAATAGGTTGAGAAAATATTAAGAAAAAAATACTTAGAAGTTCAGTTATCTCAATAGATGGAGAAACAAATAATAAGGAAAAATACTTGGAAGTTCAATTATCTCAATAGATGGAGAAAAAATTAAGAAAAAATACTTGGAAGTTCAGTTATCTCTCAATAGATGGAGAAACAAATAATAA
>NW_013763066.1:0-494 GCF_000517525.1 Limulus polyphemus
AACACTACAATTGCTGTTGAAACAAGTATTAACGAAGTAATCTTGGACTACAAACCATGATAAACTTTACCCAAACTCTCTCTTGTAAACAAACGTTACCAACAAAAATTACGTTTAACATGACAATGAATCCAAATATCAGAATAACAACGGCTCATAAGATCCCGCAACACCTTAAACTAAACAATTCGTTTTCTGAAAAAAAACAAAAAAAACAAGTGGCTGAGTAAATTAGAAACACAGTAAATAGATTCGACCACACATAACTGTCTAGTTCCTCCAGTATAGAACCAATGGTCTTTTGTACCCTCTGTGTGCTTAATGATACTAGAAAATATCTCCAGCTCCATCGCAATGGATTGTTGGATCCAAGGGATATTTCTCTTAATCATAGCCTTCGCTTTGAGGATATGAGTCTTGCTCCTAAAGTTGTAATTTCTGTTTCAGAGACGTTATTATCCTAAACGCTCTGTGGTACGAGTTTCTCTACTTTC
>NW_013763067.1:0-881 GCF_000517525.1 Limulus polyphemus
ACTATATTTTACAGGATCCCTAAAAACGTACGAGTCATATAAAAATTATACACAAAAATACTATCAATATTGTAGTTAATCCCCTTTATAATTGTCAGGGTATCCTATGTATTTCACGTAGAAAATGGACGAGTTCACCCAGTCTGATTTTGGTCAGTTCTTAACATTAAATGCTGTAACAGGCAAAAACGAGAAATTACCCAATAAGTGAACCCCTACCGCAATGAACAGAAAAGCATAAAAAAAAACAAGTTGTTGATATGGAGATTAAATTTCTTAGTCAGGTTTTTTTGTTAAGTTTTATAGGGGCCAGATTCTTTACAGTATGCCCCCCCCCCAATGGCACAGCAGAATGTCTGCGGATTTATACCGCTAAAAACCGGGTTTCGATACTCACGGTGGTCAGATCATAGATAGCCCATTGTGTAGCTTCGTGGTTAACTACAAATAATCTTTACAGTTGGTGTCTTTGACTTATATATTGGCAAAAAATTCCAACAGGAAACGGACAGCACACAATCCCATTGCTTTGAAATAATATATATTCAAAACAAGTCAAACGTATGTACAAAAAATTCTATTGTCTACCACAGTTGAATCTAGAGTTTTAAATAATTCGTTCTTTCGTCAAAAGTCCACACAGGCTGGTTCAATTACTTTAGGGCCTGGCATGGCCAGGTGGTTAGGGTGCTCGACTCGCAATCTGGGGGTCGCGGGTTCGAATCCCCGTCACACCAAACATGCTCGCCCTTTCAGCCGTGGGGGCGTTATAATGTGATGGTCAATCCCACTATTCGTTGGTAAAAGAGTAGCCCAAGAGTTGGCGTGGGTGGTGATGACTAGCTGCCTTCCCTCTAGTCTTACACTGCTAAATTAGGGAC
>NW_013763068.1:0-898 GCF_000517525.1 Limulus polyphemus
TTGATTCAAGTTAAATCACATTGGAACTGAACCACATCATTGTCCAGCTGACTAAAGTAGTCCTAGTAGTTTCATGACTAAAATTGGACACATCAGTGTCCAGCTGACTGTAGTAGTCCTAGTAGTTTCATGACTAAAGTTGGACACCACATCAGTGCCCAGCTGACTGTAGTAGTCCTAGTAGTTTCATGACTAAAATTGGACACCACAGTGTCCAGCTGACTGTAGTAGTCCTAGTAGTTTCATGACTAAAGTTGGACACCACATCAGTGCCCAGCTGACTGTAGTAGTCCTAGTAGTTTCATGACTAAAGTTGGACACCACAGTGTCCAGCTGACTGTAGTAGTCCTAGTAGTTTCATGACTAAAGTTGGACACCACATCAGTGTCCAGCTAGCTACTATTTAGGGAGGGATATGTTATAAATACTAGTAACTGAAACTAGTAGATTAAAAACAAAGACATTTGGAAAACACAAATCATTGCACGTACTCTATACTTTGTGCTTCACAGAAATCTAATTTTCATTCACATTTACTTCCAGAATTTTTTTAAAATCAAAATTGCTACACAAGAGAACACTTATCAACTGCACTCACGAGTTTAAATCATCTTATTACAGCAGCAAACTAATAATAAGTCACGTACCTTCTGAGTGTCGGCCAAGTCTTGTGCCTGTCCACCAGAACTTGCACGATTGGTCAAAGTGAAAGAGTCGCCGTTTAATCCTCCAGATGGAACACTACTGCCTTTCTGCATGATCAGAGATGACTGGCTGTTCATATGACTAGTTAAGGAGCTGCTGCTACACAAACCATACACAAACAATGTATATACACACACCTATACGGATCTACAACAAGTAAACTACTGGTAATGTGTTACTACTACACAAACAA
>NW_013763069.1:0-878 GCF_000517525.1 Limulus polyphemus
TTCTCTTCTAACAACTGCTGTAGCTTCTCTTCTTGTTTATTTTCTTTCTCCTCCAACCACTGCTGTAGTCTCTCTTGTTTATTTTGCTGTTCGAGCTGCCATTGTTGTAGGTTTTCTTGCTACTTCTGTAATATTTCTTCTTGTTTCTTTTCTTTTTCCTCCAACAACTGCTGTAATTTCTCTTCTTGTTTCTTTTCTTTTTCCTCCAACAACTGCTGTAATTTCTCTTCTTGTTTCTTTTCTTTTTCCCCCAACAACTGTTGTAATCTCTCTTCTTGTTTATTTTGTTGTTCAAGCTGCCACTGTTGCAGGTTTTCTTGCAACTGCTGTTGTCTCTCTTCTTGTTTCTTTTCTTTTTCCTCTAACAACTGCTGTAATTTCTCTTCTTTTTCCTCCAAGAACTGCTGTAATTTCTCTTCTTGTTTCTCTTCTCGTTCTTCTTGTTTCTTTTGCTGTTCTTGTATTGCTGCCATCAAATCTGCTAAGCTGTAGTTTGATTTGCCGCTTCTCGTTTCCATTTTTTTTTTGTCCCACTCTCTGACACCAATTTGTTACGCCTCCAGTCGTTACTTAATTTTCCGTAAATTCGTTTCAACGAAACTTTAGCGACACAAGTCCTTTCTTGAATAAAACTGGTTTATTCTTTCCGAATACAACTTTACGATACACTTAATTTCAACAGTCGCGCTATAACAACGAACGTGCTCAACTTCAACAATACTCTCTGACTGCACTTCAATTAATCACTACACTGTTGTCCCGTCACGTTGTGACCATCTTATATATACCAGACTACCCCCATATCTAGTAAATGCTAGGGCATTCTTGAAGGAACAGGATATTTCTAGAAAACAGGTGGCGTGATACTAGTCACGTAA
>NW_013763070.1:0-881 GCF_000517525.1 Limulus polyphemus
AGCTGCCTTTCCTCTGGTCTTACACTGCTAAATTAGGGACGGCTAGCGTAGATAACCCTCGTGTAGCTTTGCGCGAAATTCAAAAACAAACAAACATAAGAAATTCACGTTTGTTACAATTTCCAGACATCCGGTGTGTGCACAAAAAATCTTTTGAACGAAATAAAAAAAAACATAGACTTTCTTTAAAAAGAATATTAAATAAAGTAAATGCGATTTTGGTCATCTCAAAAGTTGAAGTAGGAAATAGTTTTAAGGCTCCATTCTTACTTACCTTACACAATGTTAAACTACTTGTTTGTGTAGTTTGCACAATAGGCTATTTGTGTTGTGCTGACCGCAGAGATAAAATCCCGAATTTGAGAGTTATAAGTCCTTAAGTTTTTCACTGAGTCAGCATAGGACAGTTTTGTATACTAACTCTTTCTTATTTTGTCCGATAGAGTCAAACATACATATTTTCTATTTTTAAACATTGAACAAGTTAATTTAAATTTCTCGCTATGAAAGAAAGTCTTTGTAAATATTTGTAAGCCCAAACTATTCTTAGTAAATAGTGGTTAGCTAAAATTCGGGATGTGGTCCCTGCGATGGATACAGTGCAGATAGATAGGTGATTGTATAGCTTTGTGCTAAAAACACCAATAAAAACTAACTAATTTGGTTGTTTATTTGTCGTTAAACGCAAAGCTGCATGTGCTCTATATGCTGTGTGTACCTCGGGTATCGAAATCCGGTTTTTAGCATTATAAGCCTTCAGACTTACCTCTGAGCTACTGTGGACTAAACTAACTAAAATGAAGATCCTGTAAAATATGGCAGCATATAAAAATACAACGTGAACTTTTAAAGTCAAATATATATATATATATATACACACC
>NW_013763071.1:0-883 GCF_000517525.1 Limulus polyphemus
CCATGCAGGTAAAGTAGGATAGATATAACACGATACAGGTAATGTAAGATAGATATAACACCATACAGGTAATGTAAGATAGATTTAACACGATACAGGTAATGTAAGATAGACATAACACCATACAGGTAATGTAAGATAGATATAACATCATACAGGTAACTTATGATACATATAGCACCATATAAGAAATGTAGGACAGATATAACATGATACATGTAATGTAAGATAGATATAACATGATACAGGTAATGCAGGATAACTATAACACCATACATATAATGTAACATAGACATAACACGATACAGGTAATGTAAGATAGATATAACACCATACAGGTAATGTAAGATAGATATAACATGATACAGGTAATGTAAGATAGATATAACACCATACATATAATGTAACATAGATATAACACGATACAGGTAATGTAAGATAGATTTAACACGATACAGTGAATGTAAGATAGATATAACATCATACAGGTAATGTAAGATAGATATAACACCATACAGGTAATGTAAGATAGATATAACACCATACAGGTAATGTAAGATAGATTTAACACGATACAGTGAATGTAAGATAGATATAACATCATACAGGTAACTTATGATACATATAGCACCATATAAGAAATGTAGGACAGATATAACATGATACAGGTAATGTAGGATAACTATAACACCATACAGGTAATGTAACATAGATATAACATGATACATGTAATGTAAGATAGATATAACATGGTACAGGTAATGTAGGATAACTATAACATCATAAAGGTAATGTAACATAGATATAACACGATACAGGTAATGTAAGATAGATATAACACGATACAGGTAAAGTAGGATACATATAACATGATACAGGTAAT
>NW_013763072.1:0-879 GCF_000517525.1 Limulus polyphemus
AAGAAGTATCGACCTGACTGTCATGTGGAAAAATATAATTATCACAAACCAGTTTAATTGATTATTATTAGCTAAGTGGGCGAAGTTATTATGCTAATCAGATCATTCGGGGTTCTTGAAGTCATACTGAACTTTCTTTTCAAAGCCGTGTCACAAACTTGCTCTTTGTCTCCCAGTGGCTCAGCAGAAAGTCTGAAATTTTATAACACTAAAAATCCGGGTTTCGATTCCCGTTCTGGGCATAGCACGGAATCTGTTAGTGGAATCTGATGTTTGTATATTATAAAAATAGTTCACGTGCTAAGTTCTTTATGGCTAATGTTTCTTTTAATCTTAGCCACTGCTCATTTTCAACATTTCCGATAATTTGAAACTGTCCATGTTCTACATTTACATTCACGCATTTTTCTTTATGTCGAAAAATGTTTGAGAATTCCGCATACCTTGACACACTATGTTCAGTAACTCGATCACTAAACCTCCTCACCGTCGACCCTATATACGCACTATTACAAACAGAGCACTGACATGTGATCGGTCCGCTTTGCAAATTCTGTCTTTGAATACAAAATAGTTCTTTATTCTGTATACTGGTTTAAGTACCACACGTAGTTCAAGTTGTGGGTACAAGTTACACAGGAAGTTCTTTATATTTTTCTTGATTTTCAAAACATGTGTTCCAGTAAATTTTTGATGTAGTTTGCTCATTGTTGGGTTTGCTCATTGCAGGGAGAGGTTGGCCTGGTGCAGAGCAAGGCAGAACTGGAACCTTCAAACCTGGCGACGAATACACTGGTCAGACGAGAGTAGATTTTTACTCCACGTAACTGATGGTCGAACCCGTGTTTGGAGGCATCGTAACGCAGCTTACACTCCAAG
>NW_013763073.1:0-882 GCF_000517525.1 Limulus polyphemus
GGTGTGAAAAAAAAAAGGTGCGGACAAAAAAGGATTCAGTGTGCGAATTAAAGGGAATGAAATCAAAATTGGCGGCCAAACTGGAAACTACACTCACATCATTGATAATAATTTGACAGCAAATATTCATTCATTAGTTAGCCGAGTCGCATTTTATTTTTTAACTTGGGCATGATGGTGGGTAAAACAAAATACGTGGCATAGCTAACTAATGAATGAATATTTGCTGTAAAATTCTTATCAATGATGTAAGTGTAGTTTCCAGTTTGGCCGCCAATTTAGATTTCATTCCTTTAATTCGCACACTGAATCCTTTCTCTTTTTTCTTTGGTCGCACCTTTTTTCACACTTAAAGTGTTTTTCATTAGACATCATGACTTTTTGTTAAAACACACCAACAAACCACAGCAAGTAAGAAAGTGACACTCGATAGTAACCACCATTAGCATTAGGATGGCAACCCTATTATTCGGAACAGACCTATACTTTACAGAACCAACCAGATTCTTTAAAATATATGGTGGTGTGTTTTTTTTCTTTCTAAAACAGTGTTAATAACTTCCTTTATAGTAACGCCATAGAATCTAGATTAGCAGTTTCTTTTCATCACTCGCATGCACTTGGTACAGCCGTATCAAGCATCATTATTTACGCTAACTGCTTACGCTAATATCACGTGACGCTAAACGCTCTTTAATTAGAAGAGTTTCATAAAATTTAACGAATTTGTTCTTAAAAGTTGGCAATGAATAATGTATAATAACCGTCCACACGTGTGATTCTTTGGAAAATTGAGCTAGAAACTACTAATTTAGTTTGCTTGGCCTAACCAATACTTATGTATCTGCAAGTGCTTTCACCCGAAAGTTTTGCTGCTCTAAA
>NW_013763074.1:0-877 GCF_000517525.1 Limulus polyphemus
GTTCATCTTTTCTTTGTCTAAACATCACAGTCGTCTATCTTCTCTTTATCCAAACATCACTGTCGTCCATCTTCTCTTTGTCCAAAAATCACAGTTATCCATCTTCTATTTATCCAAACATCACAGTCGTCCATCTTCTCTTTGTCCAAACATCACAGTCGTCCATCTTTTCTTTGTCCAAACATCAAACAGTTTTAATTTCTAATTCCAATAGTTGTTTCATGTCTTTTAAATATATCTTATTTTTCGTTCTTGTCTAAGCCTACTACAATGGCGTCTTACACAGTGTACATTGACTGTACATATATGGTTATTAGGTTTTCTGTTATCAGTTTGTAATGCTTGTATACGACAGTTTCTCATTTTTTAAGAATCGTTTCAGGATCCAAGTTAGTCATATATAAAAGGACTGGTCTCATTGAGAAAGGTTTAATATGTATCTTTGGTGCTCCATATAACTGTAGTATTCTAGCACATGTAACGGTAAATAACGACCACTATTGGTCAACATTTTTTCTCTTTTAATTGTTTCAAACGTGTACCTAGTTTCCTTTCCCGTGTTTAATTACGGTTTTGTTTTACTTTTTCAAATTTTGTACCGTTTCCAATTACTTCCTTGATTTATACTTCATATTCTGTTTTTCATAGTAACATAACAGTGTTCGTTTTATAGTAACATAACAGTGTTGGTTTTATAGTAACATCACAGTGTTGTTTTTATAGTAACATAACAGTGTTGGTTTTATAGTAACATAACAGTGTTGGTTTTATAGTAACATAACAGTGTTGGTTTTATAGTAACATAACACTGTTGGTTTTATAGTAACATAACAGTATTGGCTTTATAGTAACATAACAGTGTTGGTTTTATAGTAAC
>NW_013763075.1:0-880 GCF_000517525.1 Limulus polyphemus
ATATGACTTTAAAACTGGTGGTACAAGAGATGCTAGTTGTGAACTTAATCCAAGATTCCTTTTGGCTTTGATGCATGGTTTGAGTATGAGCACAGGCCCACTGGAAAGCAATACAGTTGGAAAGAGTGGGATACCTGCAAAAGGTATCCCAGGCCCATTTCTGAGTCTTCTGTGCCTGCTTGCAGGCTGGATACCACCATGGACGAGGATACCATGGGAAACATGTTGAGGTTTTGAGTATAGAATGAACAGCTGCTTGAATGATGCAATAAGTTACTGCCCCCACACAGTCTTTAATAGAGGGAATACTGACGACAGCAGGATTGAGTTCCGAAACAGAAGTGAAAGAGAGTCAGTTGGCCTGGTTCAATTCCCGCCATGGAACTCAGGTTGGATAGCATCAGTTACGGCCAGTCTCTTTCAAAACTATAGGAAAATTATCATTGCCTGAGGGGTCACTGTCAACCCTCCCTGAAAAATGAGAAAAAGTGAAGAGGAACAGATAGACAAACCAATAGCAGTAAAAGATTGACTAAGACCATGAAAATATGTAAAAGAACCAGTATTGTAGAGATAGAGGTTGTGATCCAAGAGCATACGGTCTATGGAACGACTCCTTCCATCAATATCAGCACCACCCCAGAGGGGATTGTGTCCATTAAAGTCTCCCAAGATGAAAAAAAAGAGAAGACAACTGTTCAATAAGAGCATCAAGGTCTGATTGATCATAAATCTTTCGAGGACACAGGTAGAGGGAACAAATAAGTGATGGTACGATCCAAGGAAACTTGGATGGCTACAACCTTATTGGGTGTATCGAGTGGCACAGACAAGGTGGGCACGTGCTAGTCATCCAGCAGTGCCACCCCTCCATCACACA
>NW_013763076.1:0-2153 GCF_000517525.1 Limulus polyphemus
CACCAACTCCACGAACACCTAGGTGTAAGTCTAGTTACCGAATTTATAACCAATATACTCATCGTTAGCGTTATTTGGTACAACAACTCCACGAACACCTACGTGTAACTCTAGTTACCGAATTTGTAACCACCATACTCATCTGTAGCGTTATTTGGTACAACAACTCCACGAATACTTAAGTGTAACTGTAGTTACCGAACTTATAACCACCATACTCATCTTTAGCTTTACTTGGCACAACTACTACATAACACCTAGGTGTAACTATAGTTACCGAATTTATAATCACCATACTCATCATTAGCCTTACTTGGTACAACTACTCCATGAACACCTAGGTGTAACTCTATAATTAGAGTTACACCTAGGTGTTCATGGAGTAGTTGTACCAGGTAAGGATAAAGATGAGTATGGTGGTTATAAATTCGGTAACTAGTGTTACACCTAAGTGTTCATGGAGTAGTTGTACCATGTAAGGCTAAAGATGAGTATGGTGGTTAAAAATTCTGTAACTAGAGTTACAATTAGGTTTCATGGAGTAGTTGTTCCAAGTAAGGCTAAAGATGAGTATGGTGGTTATAAATTCGGTAACTAGTATTAAACCTAGGTGTTCATGGAGTAGTTGTACCAAGTAAGGCTAAAGATGAATATGGTGGTTATAAATTCGGTAACTAGAGTTACACCTAACTGTTAATGGAGTAGTTGTACCAAGTAAAGCTAAAGATGAGTATGGGGTTACACAGTCGGTAACTAGAGTTACACCTACGTTTTCGTGAAGTGGTTGTACAAGTAAGGCTAAAGATGAGTATGGTGGTTATAAATTCGGTAATTAGAGTTACACCTAGGTGTTCATGGAGTAGTTGTACCAAGTAAGGCTTAAGATGAAAATGGTGGTTATAAATTCGGTAACTAGAGTTACACCTACATGTTCGTGTAGATGTTATACCAAATAACGCTAAAGATGAGTATAGGGGTTAAATATTCGGTAACTGGAGTTACACCTAGGTGTTCATGGAGTAGTTGTACCAAGTAAGGCTAAAGATGAGTATGGTGGTTATAAATTCGGTAATTAGAGTTACACCTAGGTGTTCATGGAGTAGTTGTACCAAGTAAGGCTAAAGATGAGTATGGTGGTTATAAATTAGGTAACTAGAGTTACACCTACGTGTTCGTGGAGTTGTTGTACCAAATAACGCTAAAGATGAGTATGGGGTTACACATTCGGTAACCTAAAGATGAGTATGGTGGTTATAAATTCGGTAGTTGTTCCAAGTAAGGTAACTAGTGATACACCTAGGTTTTCATGGAGTAGTTGTACCAAGTAAGACTAAAGATGAATATGGTGGTTATAAATTCTGTAACTAGAGTTACACCTAGTTGTTGATGGAGTAGTTGTACCAAGTAACTCTAAAGATGAGTATGGTGGTTATAAATTCGGAAACTAGAGTTACACCTACGTGTTCATGGAGCATAATTTATAACCACCATACTCATTTTAGCCTTACTTGGTACAACTACTCCATAAATATCTAGGTGTAACTATAGTTACCGAATTTATATCTAACATTCTCATCTTTAGCCTTACTTGGTGCTCCATGAACACCTAGGTGTAACTATAGTTACCAAATTTATAACCACTATACTCATCTTCAGCCTTACTTGGTACAAATACTCCATAAAAACCTAGGTGTAACTATAGTCACCGAATTTATAACCATCACACTCATCTTTAGCCTTACTTGGTACAACTACTCCATGAACACCTATGTGTAACTCTAGTTTCCGAATTTATAACCACCATACTCATCTTTAGCCTTACTTGGTACAACTACTTCATGAACACCTAGGTGTAACTCTAGTTACCGAATGTGTAACCCCATACTCATCTTTAGCGTTATTTGGTATAACAACTCCACGAATACGTAGGTGTATCTCTAGTTACCGAATTTTTAACCACCATACTCATCTTTAGCCTTACTTGGTACAACTACTACATTAACACTTAGGTGTAACTCTAGTTACCGAACTTATAACCACCATACTCATCATTAGCCTTACTTGGTACAACAACTCCATGAACACCTATGTGTAACTCTAATTACCAAATTCATAACCAACATACTCATCTTTAGCCTTACTTGGTACAACTA
>NW_013763077.1:0-880 GCF_000517525.1 Limulus polyphemus
TATACTTTGTGTCTGTCCTTTATGCCCATGAGCTCAATAGTTACCCACACTGGTCCCCACAACCTTGCATAATATCCTGTCACACCACAGAGCTTCTGTGTGACTTCTGGTACTCCTTTGTGATCTAGCATCTTGATACTCACAAGTGTTTGCTGAGATGCAGAATCTATGACAAAGCTGCACTTTTGGTCATCCAGCTTTCCTGCCACATAAACACAATGTGTGCTTGCCATTTTACGCTGTTGGGACTTTCACGATGGGGGTTGGTGGGCGTCCCTCAACATCAACCACTACTGGTTCCCCGAGGCTGACTTATTGGTAGTATTCTTCTTACACTAGCTCCTCATATGTCCTTGCTCTCCACAGATTCAACAACCTTTCTGGGTAGCAGCCTTTCTTGCCATGGCATCTTCCCTGTGTTGAAGTTTCCAGCATTGAGCTTTCTTGTGTCCAGGTTTGTTACAGTGCCAGCAAAGTCCCTCAAGCCTCTCTGAAAGCTGACCTTTTCTGGCCTTAAATCCCGATGACTGTACCAACCTTGGTACCGCTGTGCTGGACTTAACATAGGATTCGAATTCAAGAGCTCTGGCCATTGCATCTTGCATAATAGAGGGATGTGCTTGCTTCACTTGTATCTTCAGTTGTGGACTGTCCAAGGCGTCTACAAACTGATCCCTGAGCAACAGCTTAAGGGCATCGGGTGGTGCAGTTGGGTAGGCCTTGTGTGCCATAATTTCCAAGTCCTGTGCCAGCTCTTGCAGGCTCTCCCCTTTAGCACGGACTCTAGCCCTAAACCTAGCCCTGTAGACTTAGGACTGATTTTGGTTTTGGGTTCCATTACCTGAGTTATAGAGTCAGCTACCAGTGCTCTATAGTTGTG
>NW_013763078.1:0-879 GCF_000517525.1 Limulus polyphemus
TTTTACTGTTAATGTTATTATCTGTAGTTATTTGGGTTCAATAACATAAATTTAGTTAGATTGGTCAATACTCATAGTTATGTTCAGGTTTGAAATTAGAGCTTAGTTGTATCCTTTGTCCAATAATGTTAGATCAGGCTTAATATGGGTCTTTGTTATTTTAGGAGTACCTGTAACTCATCTTACTGGTATATCGTAAAATTAGGTTAACTATATTGTTTTTCTTCAATACATCTTATCTCATACGTATTGTTACATCTCTGGTCGTTAGTTAATTTTCCGTAAAAATTCTTTCCGAAGAAACTTTAGGGATACAAGTCCTTTCTTGAATAAAACTGGTTTATTCTTTCTGAATACAACTTTGAAATTCACTTAATTTCCATGGTCACGCTATAGCTTAAACAAACTCTATAATTCACAATGAAGGACACACGTGCTCGACCCAACAGTACGTCTCTATCCCTGTCTGCAGTTCAATTACATTGTTGCCGTCACTTATTACCGGTCTTATATATATACAAGAATACTGCATATCTAGTAACCTCTCGAGACTTCAGGAAGGGACATGAACGTTCTAGAAGTTCATGATGTGTTATTAGCGTCACGTGACTTTCGCTGTCGTAACAATATGTTCTTGTCCATACACACTTGTCAATATAATGCTAGAAGTATAAGAAATAAAACAGATGACTTTAGAGCACTGGTAGGCATGGAGGATTTTGATATAACTAAAACATGGCTAAACGTAGATGATTTTCATGACAGAAATTTCTTTGAAATACAGGGTTACCGACTATTTAATTGGGATAGAGTATTAAAGGGGGGGTGGCTTTATATGTAAAATGTGAGTTACATCCTGTTGAAGTTGAGGATATCAAA
>NW_013763079.1:0-878 GCF_000517525.1 Limulus polyphemus
TTCTTTAATCAGGGCATTAACAACCCTATTGTTAGATGAAAAGCATCATCGATAAGAATGGAGACTAGTTCATTTAATAATTTTTTGTTTTGATATATAAGTTGTTCGGGTTTTTTTCATCTAAAAAAACGACATTAATTTCTTGACGACCTAATAGTACGAAAGTTTATAATAAACCAATACAGTGGTTCTTTTCTTTCCTAATTTAACCGATAACAATAAAATGATTCACTTGCTATACATATATCTATATTTATGCTGTGCCACTCTACCCGTGTATAAAGTAGAAACACAAAATTATTTTCGCATCTAAATGCTTATTTTAATTTTTTATTAATAGTCTGGTGAACACTGATATCCAGTAAAATATCCAGTAACCTAGCAACCAAAGATAAAGAAAATTATATTCCTGTAGAACAAATTTTGATAATGCTTTGAAATAATAACATATTATTTTTGTTTGTTTTTATTTATTTGTTTTGTTGTTAAGCACCAAACTACACAAAATGCTATCTGCCCATCGTGCATATAGAAACCAGATTTTTAGCATTATAGGCCTTCAGACTTAAAGCTGAGTAAGTTTACTGAGCAAGTAAAATTGAAGTATAAAAAGCTATTATAAAGTTTACTTTCTGTATTTTTTACTGCAACTAAGCCATCATTATAAGCATCTACCTCCCTATCGCGTTTTTTTTTTTTTCAACTTGGGACATGATGGTGGGTAAAACAAAGTACACGGTCTAGCTAACTAATGAATGAATATTTGCTGTAAAATTATTATCAATGCTGTAAGTGTACCTACCAGTTTGGCCGCAAATTTTGATTTCATTCCTTTAAGTCGCTCGCTGAATTATTTTTTGGCTGAATCTTTTTTTTTT
>NW_013763080.1:0-880 GCF_000517525.1 Limulus polyphemus
CGATAATTTTAGTTGCTAGGTTCTCGCTTGTTTGTTTGTTTTTGAATTTTGCGCAAAGTTACACGAGGGCTATCTGCGCTAGCCGTCCCTAATTTAGCAGTGTAAGACAAGAGGGAAGGCAGCTAGTCATCACCACCAACCGCCAACTCTTAGGCTACTCTTTTACCAACGAATAGTGGGATTAACCGTCACATTATAACGCCCCCACGACTGAAAGGGCGAGCATGTTTGGTGGGAAGGGGATTCGAACCCGCGACCCTCAGATTGCGAGTCGAGCGCCTTATCCACCTGGCCATGCCAGGCCGGTTCCCGCTTGAATAGAGTAATCTCTGGATAAGGCTTCGTCTTCCTCAACTAGGTCACTGAGTTTTACTACTGTCTCAAAAACCTTCTACAAATTACTATTTACAGATAGGCTGTTACCATTGTTATTCTGATTGTATAAATTTTAGTGCATTAATAAAGCAGTTCCCATGTCAGTATAAGAGAAGGAACACGTAATACCCTGGGTATATTACGTCATTGACGTATTTGTGTAGAAAAAATTTCAAAACAAAAGGTTTGGTTATTTTAGTGAAGTCTGACAGTCAGAGATAGAACAAAGCTACACAGTTTTGGTGAATTATTATTTTTATTTCACATCTGTGCTTGTATTTATTCATTAATTATCAAAATAACTACTGATTATACAAATTGATAATGTACAGTAGTTTTGATTTACTTCGTTATTAAACAAAAATATACATCACTAAGTGTTGGGTATAGCATAGAAATTATGGCGCATAATACAGCTTGGGCAAGGGTCCAACAAGAGACGGGTAGAATATCTTTCGTGACAGTTAAAGAAAACTCGTATCAAGCAATATATGGATGAAAAACC
>NW_013763081.1:0-879 GCF_000517525.1 Limulus polyphemus
GGATGGGACCCAACGTTGCTGTGTGGATTTCAGGGCTCTTAACAGTATAACCGAAAAATACTCATACCCACTGCCAAGAATTAGTGATACTCTTGATGCCCTAAGGTGGGTTTCAACTCTAGACTTAAAGTCGGGTTTCCATCAAGTGAAAATGGCTGAAGAAGATAAACTTAAGACTGCATATAGTTGTGGCCATGGTCTCTGGCAATACCACGTGATGCCATTCGGGCTTAGCAATTCTCCAGCAACGCTTGAGAGGCTGATGGAAAGGGTACTGGAATGTCTACAATGGAGAATAGCCCTAGTGTACCTGGATGATGTCATTGTATTTGCAACAACTTTTGATGAGGAAATGTCCCGGCTAGAGGAAATATTCAAGTATTTGAAAGCAGCAAACCTCAAACTCCATCCTAAGAAATGCCACTTGTTCCAGAAAGAGGTGCTATACTTAGGTCACATTGTAAGTGAGTATGGTCTGCAAACTGATCCTGACAAGGTGCAAAAGAGAGGTTGAGCTAACCAGGTGTCATCAAGCTAAAGTCAAAGTGACTGAAGGAGTTGATGATGGTGAAATGGAACCAGGTATAGATATTAAAACAGAGCAGGAGAAAGACCAAGATTTGAAGCCAATAATTGATTTTCTAAAAGCAAGTGTTTTGCACCCTGCTTGGGAGAAGGTGTCTAGTCTAAGCCCTGTGAGAAAGAACTATTGGGCACATTGGGACCAGTTGAAGCTTGAAGATGGTATTCTTCTCTGGAGATGGGAAAGTGATGACCTGGCAAACGGTTATACCAAGAACATTATGGGAAGTTGTGCTGCGTTAATCCCATAATACTTTAACAGGAGGACATCTCGGAGTTAAGAAACATTGAGTCACC
>NW_013763082.1:0-1206 GCF_000517525.1 Limulus polyphemus
GCTTGTGGAAGCAGTGGAAGACCCATCCATGTCAGCAGACGTGAAGATTGGAAGGTCACTTGTGGCAGGTCATCAAGTAGTACCCATAACAGTGACTACTTTCTCCAAATGTGAGCAGACACTTAAGAAAGGGGCATCGTTGGGTGTGTGCCAGGAGGTAGAGCTTGTTAAGGCAAGAAATACAACCATAAAGAAAGGAATCCTCTCCCAGAACATTTAAATGACATCTATAAGAAGAACATAGTCTATTTGTCATCTTCACAGGCTCTTCAGGTTAGAGAACTTTTGGCAAATTATGCAGACGTCTTTGCAAATGGAGATCATGACCTTGGATGCACAGACCTTGTGGAGCACAGAATAAACACAGGCAATCACCGTCCAATAAAGATCCCTCCGAGGAGAATAGCTCCAGCAAAACGACAAGAGATGTAAAAGGTCATGGATGGCCTAATTAAGGGAGGGATAGTCGAGAAATCAAATAGTCCTTGGTCAGCCCCATTGTGTTACTCCAGAAGAAGGATGGGACCCAACGTTGGTGTGTGGACTTCAGGGCTCTTAACAGTATAACTAAAAAGGACACATACCCACTGCCAAGAATTGATGATACTCTTGATGTCTTAAGTGAAGCCAGGTGGTTTTAACTCTGGACTTAAAGTCGGCTTTCCATCAAGTGAAAATGGCTGAAGCAGATAAACCTGAGACTGCATTTAGTTATGGTCAAGGTCTCTGGCAATACTGTGTGATGCCATTCGGGCTTAGCAATGCTCCAACAACATTTGAGAGGCTGATGGAAAGAGTACTGGAAGGCCTACAATGGAGGATAGCCCTAGTGTACCTGGATGATGTCATTGTGTTTGCAACAAAGTTTGATGAGGAAATGTTCCTGGCTAGAGGAAGTATTCAAGCATTTGAAAGCAGCAAACCTCAAACTCCATCCTAAGAAATGCCACTTGTTCCAGAAGGAGGTGCTTTACTTGGGTCACATTGTAAGTAAGCATGGTGTGCAAACTGATCCTGACAAGGTGAAAGCAGTGCATGATTGGCCAACACCAGACAATGTGGGAGAGTTAAGAAGTTTCTTTGGACTCTGTACCTATTACTGGAAGTTTGTGAAGGACTTTGCAAAAATAGCTGCTCCACTACATGATTTGACCAAAAAAGGCCAGAAGTTTGAATGGACAGTTTCTTGCCAGCATGCTTTCAAGA